>NC_071106.1:12720000-12902500 GCF_024256425.1 Clarias gariepinus | reverse complement strand
ACAGTGCTATCTTTCAGGTGCCTCAACTGTAAGTGCACTTCAATAACATATTCTTCCCCAGTTTATTATGCATTTGCAATATCTACATTCAGAATTAGCTCTAGGTTTAAAATAAATTTGTCTGGGTTTAGTGAATGGCAATTAATGTGCCTATTACATTTGCATTAGGGCATTTGGCAGATGCCCTTATCCAGAGCAACTTACATTTTTATCTCATTAGACATTTAAGCAGTTAAGGGTTAAGGGCCTTGCTTAAGAGCCCAACAGTGGCAATTGGGTTTGAACCTGGGACTTTCCGAACTGTAGTCCAATGCCTTAACCACTGAGTTATCCTTAACCCTAGCCTTCATAAAAATCATAATAATTTTATATGTATATGTATATGTATATATATATATATATATATATATATATATATATATATATATACACCCCTGCTGTTAAAATGTTTTTGTAAGGTAAAAAAAAAAATTATAATAAAGTAAATACAGAAATAAACTATTTTTACCTTAAAAGTAGGCAGACTTTTCCCCCTTTTTTAATGGAACATGTGACTGATAGAATAAACCAATCGCTGTAGGTTGGGATGGTTAAATGGGAGTCCTTTCTCATGACAAAATCATTTTAAATCCATCTAGATTTTACCTAAATGTATAGCAAAATGTTTTATGGTTTGATAAGATCAAGATGGTATGTTTTGGGCATGATATGTTTGGCACAAAAAAGCATAGTGATGACAGCAAGGTGCTGTGGGGCTTCTTCTATTCAAGTACTTTAATCATGTTAGACAGAATCATGGATAGTGCCAAAAACCAATCCAACATGCAGGCCAGGTTACAAAAATGAAGGAAAAAATAATCACCTTACAGCACAACAACTTGAAGCACAAGTCCAAGTAAAGAAAAATAGTTTTTAAGAAATATAATTAATGTTTTGTAGAATAAAGTAGAATACCCTTGATAAATTTTATTATGGTATTTAATATAGTTTACTATACACAATATATCATACTAATACTGTGGTACTTTAGACATTACCATGGTAGGCACTATAGGATTCCCACCCAGTTCCCACAGTGCCGGTCCCGAGCCTGGATAAAATGGGAGGGTTGTGTCAGGAAGGGCATCCAGTGTAAAACCTGTGCCAAGCTGTGTGTAGATCAGATAGGCAACCCCTTAATGGGAGCAGTCGAAAGTCCAACAACCTATAGACTTACAGTACAGTATACATTCACTGTACAGTAGTTTGAGGCTAAGATAGATTTGATCCATGTCTTGGACTGTGCAAGGACTTTTTCAGCAAATGTTGTCTCAGGCTTGTCTAAGCGAACAATCTTGCACTTCTTGATTTAGTACAGTATATTTCTGATGGCAGTGGTGTTAATGGTGTGTTTTATATTTGAATATTTTATATTTACATTAATTCATGCTCTTTTTAAGACTGCATCAAGTTGCATTTTTACATAATAATAAATCTAGTAGTTTAGTCAAATATTGTATGAGTACACTAACTAACCATTTAAGGTTTTGCTCAAATTTTGGTCTTGAGTCACTATTTCATATTGAAGTGTGTTGAATTAAAACTGATTGAGTCACCAGTACCACTCGGTTGAGGTATGGGCATTTCCTAGACATGCTAAGCCGCCAAAAATAAGAGAATAAACCGAGTTAGTTATATTAATAGAATGATGTTTCTTTGTCTATCAGGAAGACGATTCCTAATGGCTTGGATTTGAGAGGTGCAGACTCCCTGAAGAATCTGCATGACTCCGAAAGTAAGTTTAATGTTATGTTTCATTAAGAAATAATGGAAACTTGTATGGTAAATTAAAGTAAAGTATATAATGTAAAATTGACACAGCCTACTGTCTTGATACCTTTTGTCTCTTTAATGCTATTTTAAGGCATTAATAGTAAAGTGAAAAAATTATAACCTAGTCCAAGAATCAAAATGTTTGAACTGAACCGAGTCCAACAAAGAGAGATTCCTCACCCAGGGGGAGTTACTGTAGGGTAACTGAAAGACTTCTCAGAAGATCACAATAATAAAACATTTATAGTCTCATCTCTAATCAGGTTTAACCTGAATGTTATACCTGAATGTTATATACATGGATAAATGTGCACCATATGAGGGTTATTAATAGTATCAGCTTGCCGTTAATGTTTATGAGGTTACGATCCTGTTGGGTGAACAGATACAGTAGTCTGTTATAGGTGTTCTACTGAGTCACATCTCTACTCTTCTGAATAATTCATTAGAGAAGTGAGTGTGAAAAAGAGAGAGAGCGAGAGAGAGATAGAGAGAGAGAGAGAGAGAGAGACAAGCAATGGTCTCCAGTCTGGCAGGAAGTGCAGTAGTCTGTAACCTTACTTTTAAACCAATAAATGAAATCTGGTGAATGCATACTGTATTAGAAAGACGTTTTTTTTCTCAAAGATTTTAATCTTGACTTGATAATAAGCTTTTTATTTGCAGTATTCAGCTTGTCATGTAGTCTTACTGTACATGTACTGTTACTTTGGTAACAATACGTTCTCATTTATAACCTTCTATAACCTTCTGTTTTGATGTATACATGGTTCATTTAGTTAAAAGTTAATATTCAAATAATGTCCACTAAAAGTCACTTAATATTTATTTGTATTTCTGACATACACTATTCAGTATCAGGCTCACAATATGCAGTTGTGTTAATTAGGAATTGGACCCATAAAAAAGATTTTATGTGGTTAAATTATTAATAAAATATGTTGAATAATATGAATTCTTAATCATGTACATGTGTTGGTGATACTGATTGCTTTATGGTTTTAATTAATGGATGTAGGTAAGAACCATATGATTGGAGAGATCAAGGTGGCGCTGAAGAAAGAGATGAAGACTGAAGGAGAACAGCTTGTTCTTGAAATTCTACAGTGCAGGAACATTACATACAAGTTCAAATCTCCAGATCATCTGCCTGGTAATGGAGGTTTGATTACATCCCACATCTCTGTCACAGGACCCATAAAGCGTAACATTATTATCCTAAGCAGAAATGGCTGAATCTGTCTCAGTACCAGGAATACACTCTAAATTATGACAGAGATTCTAACTGATGTTTTTCAAGGGATAGTGTTGTTCAGAACTTTAAATTAGTGGCAGTTTTTCCCAGCATGCACTGGGTAGTGATGCTTTCCCACAGCTTGTATTCCTGGTTTGGTCATGAGATCAGGTCTGGGTGGAGTTTGGCATGTTCTACCTGTGTCCATTTAGGGTATTTCTGGGTTATGTCCCTCCTCACACACACAAAATAATTAAATAAATAGACAGTGGGTGCATTGGCTATGCTAAATTGTCAGTTGGCATGAATCTGGTGTGTGCATGCAAATTATTGCCCCATGACCATTTTAATGGATGGATGGATGGATGAATAGATAAAATAGATGGGTAGAAGGCTAAATAAATAAATGGATGGCTGGATGGATGCATGGATTGATTGATTGATTGATTGATTGATTGATTGATTGATTGATTGATTGATGTTTGAATAGATGAATGAATGGATTGGTTCATAAATGAATTATTTGACTGAATGATTGATATTTTCATGTATGTATGTACAATATGGGTGGTAGATAAATTGGTGGGTAAGTGTATGTACTGTATGTACTGTATGTATGGACAGATGGATGGATGGATGGATGGATGTTAAGCAGCTGTTTGGTTTGGTCTTTTAGGAGAACATGATAGAAATTAATTAGTGTGATACTTAAAAACTAAGACAAAAATGAGACCGTTATTAAGCCATTTTTTTTTCTCTAAGATTTGTATGTGAAGCTTTATGTGGTTAACGTGGCTACACAGAAGCGGATCATTAAGAAAAAGACAAGAGTGTGCCGCCATGACAGAGAGCCTTCTTTTAATGAGACTTTCCGCTTCAGTCTCAACCCGGCTGGTCACTCAATTCAGGTAAGAAAACTAATTATAATGAGTAAATTAAGACCGAATCACAAACAAAAACAAGTAGTTTAGTAATTTACATCTATTTATTCACTATATATGTGTATGGTTCTCATGTAAATTTGTTATTTACTAAACAGAAAGTTGTTCCAGAATGTAAATGAAGGACATATATTAAGTTTGTGAAAGCCTGCTTATGTTTTTTTAAGTAATGATGAACTATTTTTGTTCATTCATTTTGTTTCTATTGAACTTGATTAAAAGTACAAAAGTACTCACACTGAAATTTACTTAGGTATCAAAAGTACTGAAATTGTATTCGATCACAGCAGCTTTAAGGCATAAGAATTCTCTCTCTCTCTGTGCTGTTTCATCACAGCAACTGTCTCTACTTCTGATTTTTAACACCAGATACATGATTAGGAAAAGCAATTGTGCAACATTGGCAGCAGGTGGCGATATTACCACTTCAAAAAAACTACAAACCACCACAGTTATTTAATGCAATGTCGAGCAGAAATGTAAAGTACAATTTACATACACTGACATCAACCATAACATTATGACCATCCGTCTAATACTGAGTAGGTCCGTCCCATTTGCTACTAAAAACAGTAATGACCTGTGTGTTCTGACACTTTTTTATTGGAACCAGCATTAACCTCATGCTTACTTTGAGCTACAATAGCTCTATTGGATCGGACTACACAGGCCTGCCTTTATTCCCCATGTGCATCAGTGAGTCTCGGCCACCCATGACCCTGTCACCAGTTCACTGGATTTCCTTCTTGGATCACTTTTGGTATGTCCTTACCTATTGAAGCCTGGGAACCTTCCACAAGAGCTGCAGTTTTGGAGTTGATCTGACCCAGTTGTCCAGCCATTGCAATATGTAAGCCATCACAGTGGTTGCATTTTCAATATCTTAATGTTACAATGAGGGGTAACATTAGGCAGAAAGTGAACGTTTTTTTCCAGCAGTCCATGTGTTGGAAGCAGAAAAAAATGTAAGGAATTAAGTGACTTTGACAAGGGCCAAATTGTGATGGCTAGAGGACTGGGTCAGAGCAACTCCAAAACTGATGTTCCCTGTCTGCTGTGGTCGAGACATTCCAAAAGTGATCCAATCCGGTGAACTTGGGACAGGGTCATGGGTGGAAAAGGCTCACTTATGCACATAGGGAGCGAAGGCTGGCTCATGTTGTCTTATCAGGAGCTAGTGTAGATCAAATGAATTAGAAAGGTTAATACTGGTTGTAATAGAAAGGTGTCAGAACACACAGTGCATCACTGTTATGGTGGAAAAAAAGTGGAGGACCTAGTCAATATTAACCAGGTTGTAATGTAATGGCTAATCAGTGTATATTTGTTGTAGGACGCAGTGAAGTATAAGCACCCCCTAATAACAATGGTCAAGTAAAGTACAGATACATAAAATATAAGTGTAATCATATTTAAAGAAAATGCAACATAATCTCAGAATTACTATGAAGCCAATGCTTATGAAACATTGAATATGTACTGTACTTACATGCAGTTATGAAGTAGATGTACTCAGTTACCTTCCATCTCTGATGGGAACACTGTCAGCATTCTTATACACGCCAAGGCTGTCAAACGGCGATGAGGTCAGGGCTCTTTGAAGAACACTGGAGTGCTCCAGCCTAAACCTGTCAAACAATGTCTGTATGGATCTTGCATTCTGCACATGAATATTGGCTTCAAAGTAATCCTGAGATTATGTTGCATTTTGATTTTCCTTTAAATATGATTATACTGGAGATCAAATTACCTCGGTACTCATTTAGTTATTTTTCTCCCTGAAAGCCTGAAAGATTCAAATGCTGCTATCAAGAATACTTAGTATACAAATTAGTGCTCTTTATTATGGATCTTACATCATTATGGACCTTGCTAATGTTGCGAAATGTTCTGTGCTTTCTTATCTCTTGTCCTTGAAACAGCTGTTCCTTGTGTCTAACGGAGGGAAGTTTGTGAAGAAGACACTAATTGGTGAAGCGTACATTTGGTTGGACAAAGTAGACATGCGGAAGCGAGCGGTGAGCTGGCACAAATTAGTGGCCAGTTCTCCTCATACACAGCCCTGATCTGTACTAGCCAGTCAAGAAATAAGTGACTATAAAGAATAAAAGGAGGATGACAACAACCGTTAAATGATAATCGTGTCATTGTCAAACGTTTGTCAGACGTACATTTTATTGAAATTCAGACCCTCAGTCAGTGGGTTTAAAAGCTTTCTTAGCTGTCACAATTATTGTACAGAGTGTTTAAATCGAATTGAGCATATATCAAGAAATCAGTAGCAACATTTCTGAATTTTTCAGAAAATATAACCATCTCCTTCCCCCTCAGTCCACTGTATAGTTTATATATGATTACATTTATCATATCAGATTATGTTATGTACATACAATACTGAAAAAATATAATGAAAAATTACTTCAGATTTTTTTTATGTGATAAATACAGTATGATCTTTTAGCACAGCTTATTAATTGTCACATCAACATTTTGGAATCTTGTTCATCTAAATCAGAGACTTTTTTGCAGTATTTCATTTTGTCTATGAAAATACAGACGTTGTACCTTTGGACTTGAAGTGGAATGAAAAAAAAATGCTACTTTTATTTTATATTCTGAACACAGCTGTATACCTTGAACTATGTTCTTGAAAGAGCTTTAAGTTCTCTGAAACGTCATCATGCCTACATTGAATCAACGGCAAAGAATGATTGTATGCGTGTCCATGATTTTTTGAAAGCATCTGAAAGTAATTGTCATGTAATTGTTCTGATGTCAACAGTGATTCCTGTTTTGTACTGTTCTGTGTTCAAACAAATATGCAATGAAAAATGGACAAAAAATATAGACGCAGATTTCTAAATTGGCTCAGCTGAAATCTCGCCATTGTTTGTGTTCATTTCAAATGGTGCAAAGTGTATGTAAATGAGTGTCCCCTTGGTGCAGATTCTTTTGTTTTGTTTTTTTGAAATGGAAAAAACAAAAAGGCTGCTCATCTCAGTTTTAGTAGCAGAGAATGAAACATATTCACTGCCTGCACCATATCAGTGTAAATTGTAATAAATTACAATATTGTAAATTGTAGTAGGTTGTGCTAAAACACCAGACAGTGACCATTACTGTACTTTTTAAAATTGTTACAATTCCCCGTTGGGATTAATGAAGTACTTTATTGAAAATGAGGATGAAGGAATGGAAACCCACTGATCACCTCAACAAGAGTAATCATTGTTTCCATATGGAGGTATGTGGATGTTTTTTTGTTTGTTTGTTTGTTTGTTTGTTCTATTGCACATAGAAATAAAGGATATTTAAGGATTCTTTAATAACCATATCAAGTACATATTGTAAGAATAGTGTACAGATATGGCTACCTGTGCTTGAATAAAAGAAATGTTAATGTGGTGACTGGGTTGCTGTCACAATGAAATCAACTACGTGCCAACCTAACCAAATCCACGGCTTCAGTTTGAGTATTTCTATGCAACATAAATGATGGATGGATGCAGAGTTTTGAAATATATATATATATATATATATATATATATATATATATATATATATATATATATATATATATATATATATAATAACACATTTTAAAATATGCACTTTAGTTTTTGTTCCAGTATGTGTTGGACTTTCCATTACAACTATAGAAAAGTTATTGCACCTACTTTATTGTAATCTTAAAAAAAAAAAAAAAAAAACACTTTAAAAATATTTTAGCCTTGTTGGTGCTCTACAAAATACAAGAACCCATTTTCAACAGCCAATTAAACACCATGGTTTTTAATGCCTATAGCATTCCACCTCGAATAGTGCTGTGTATCTGGATTCCAATCAAAAGCTGTGTCCCCTTTAAATAATGACTAAAATATGGCTGTTGTCTTCTCTCTGTTGTGTCAGTGTAATGTCTGCCTGGTTTGTTATGCTGTATCCCTGGGAAATAACATGATGAGTCTAATGTATTCAGTTGAAGTAAATAGTGTGAATGTGATTTGATTATTTTTTTGATTATGTAAATACATAAGATATTTTCTATAAGAAGAGGTTTGAATATTTATTTGGTCCGACACTGAGCATGTGCGTGTGAACTCAAGGTCAAAGTCCTGTCTGTACATATGTATTTGTCGAAATATGTGAGCAAGTGATCCATGTGATTATCTGGATGATGTCAATTAATCCACATCAATCTCTCAAATAAATTCTGTGAAAACTCACACAATGAAAATACTGAAGTATATGAAAAAAAAACACAAAATCGTCAATGAATTTCTATTGTTTTACATGGATGTTGCATGTTCAGCTAGTGTCTGTTGATATTTTTGCCTACAGATTCTGTGTAAAAAAATGGAAAAATAGAGTACCTTTATCTGAAAAAAAAAAAAAAAAAAACTGTATGCTGACTGTAAAATGCTTGTACATTGAGTCTTGTTTTATTTTGTTTTTTTGTTTTTTAAACTTGTAAAAATGAGAATTTTAATGTCATGGTTTTATGGTTGTCCATAGGATGTCATGAAATTATGCAAATTGTGCTGTAGAAAAAAAAGAAAAGAAATATATGAATGAAATGTTCCCTAAATCTAATAAATATTAGAGATTCTATTATAAATGTAAAAATGCGTCTCTATTTTCTCATTTAGTTTTAGACAGAGAGCAAATAAAGTTTGCTTTATGTTATGCAACATACATTTCTATATATCTTACTGTAGAAACAGACAACAGACAACAAAGCCTTCTTTTAATTAGAGTTTATTTGCATGTCTTAAGACTGGAATTATACTGTAATTAACTAATATGACCTACTGTGGCATATACTATACAATTTTTACACTTTGTACTTTTAATAAATTTAACTGAAATGCCTAACAGATAAAATGCCTGTTAAAGTGGACGTTTCAACCTTTCTGGTAATGAGTCATTTATAAAGATATAAACAGGTGTATCCTAAACTTGCTTGCTGAAGCAACACCATCTAAGTTAGGTTCAAAGCAAACATGGTCCCCTGTGGTGGAGAGGTTCAGGTGGGACTTCCAACTCATGAAGCTTGGCAGTAGTGCCAGCATGAGCTCTAGTATTCAGGCAGAGGCACCAGCATGAGATCCTAAAAACCAGGTGATTGTGTCAGAATGACTTCCTCAAATCCTAGCAGTGGCACAAGCTCCAATGCAGGTGGTGGAGCCAGCATGGCATCCACAATGCCAGTGGGTGGTGCCAGCACTACATCCCTAAAGTCTGGTGGCAGAAGAAGCACTTTGTTTTCAAAACTGCCAGTTAGTGGAAATAGGATGTCTATCGAGGGGTCATTGCAGACTTGGGCAGATCAGTGCACACATCAATCAGAACAAGGTATATATTGAGCAGCGCATGGCATGATTCAAGCAAAAAAGGGCAAGATGTATACAGTATATGAGATGGGTAGCTAACTGAAGTAGCCTGAAGCCTGCCATAGGAGATCATCTCATAGAACTCTGGAGGATGATGAGGTGTGAAGAACTGGGAGTGTGGTTGTGGAGACAGGTAGAGCTCCACTAAGTTATAAGAAGGAATGTGTTTTAAGCCAGAATGTGGAGATCACCAGGCTGACCTCCATGGTGTCCAGAGCAGAAAGGGTGTATTGAAACAGAGCTGTACTGTTAGCCTTTTGCCTGGAGATCAATGCTATCAGCTTTCTCCTGTACCCCGGCGCAGGGGTTTCACCCTGAATGTCTCTCCAGTTTCCTCCTGGAGATGTGTGCTGTCAGCCCCATTTTGGAGCGTGATGTGGGGTGTTTCTTTAACCTGGAAGTTGCTGCTCCAGCTATACCTCACTGGCTATATCCTACCCCAATGAAAGGTCTAAGAGGGGCTCCTACAGTACCAAAGGATGAGGAACTGCTGTCTCATTAATTCCTTAAAGTTCTTTAGGTTTAGGTGACCATCATAAGCTGAGACAGTATGAAATCTACCCTTCCCTTCCTTAGGCTCCAATAATTGCTGGTTCAATTGGCAATGTAATAGAGGTCTATCTGGCAGGAATTCAATGTTGTGACCCAAGCTGCCAATGAAAATCAGTCTTGGGAAATAAATTGCATCAACCGCCAGCATGATGCTTCTGGGGTGACACCCTTTATTTCTTGCTGAAATTCATTGTGTGGGTAAGTAATTTATTACATATATTGTAAGTAGACAGATGCATGCATAGCTAACAGAGCTCCTAAATAAAAGTAGCAAACAAGTTTACAACAAATTTCTTAAACTTAATCTAAAAAACATCCATGGTTACAGGTGTGTAATATCAAGCACCTAGGCATGCAGACCGCTTCCAGCTTATCTGGATGATGTCAATTAATCCACATCAATCTCTCAAATAAATTCTGTAAAAACTCACACAATGAAAATACTGAAGTATATGGAAAAAAAAAAACACAAAATCGTCAATGAATTTCTATTGTACAGCTTATGACATTTGGGAAAGAATGGGCCACTCTCAGTGAATTCCAGCAGGGTTTCCTCATTACTAAACATCTTAGTCGTATTGTAACACAGTGGAAGTGATTTGGGAACGACAGAAACTCACCCATGGAGTGGTAGGCCACGTAAAATCAAAGAGGTGGGTCAGTAGATGCTGAGATGCCTAGTGCACAGAGGTCGCCAACTTTAATACAGTCCTCAAAACTTCATGTGGCCTTCAGATTAGCTCACGCATGGGAATGTGAGCTCCATGGAATGGGCCGAGCAGCTGCATCCAAATCTTACATAACCAAGTGCAATGCAAACCATTGGTACAGTACTTGTCTGACTGCATTGTGCCACGTGTAAAATTTAGTGGATTGGGGATTAAGATGTGGTTTCAGTAAAAGGAACTCTTAATGCTTCAGCATCCCAAGACATTTTGGACAATTTTATGTTCCCAACATGACTACACTCCAGTGCACAAAGGAAGGTCCATAAACACATGGATAAGTGAGTTCGGTGTGGAAGAATTTGACTGGCATGAGTCCTCATCTCAACCCGATAAGACACCTTTGGGATGAATTAGAGCAGAGACGGCAAGCCAGGCCTTTTCGTCCAACATCAGTGTCTGGACTTCACAAATGCGCTTCTGGAAAAATAGTCATAGAAAAAGCCATAAACACACTCCCAAACATTGTGGAAAGCCTTCCCAAAAGAGTTGAAGCAGTTATGGCTGCAAAGGGTGGGCCAACATTATATTAAAACATATGGATTAAGAATTGTATGTTACTTTAGTCCATATGCATGCAAAGGCAGATGAGGAGATATTTCTGGCAATAAAGGGGTGTGTGTAGCTGTGTGCGTGCATGCTCTTTTAATGGGATTGTACTGTATGGACCAATCATTGCTCCTCAAATGAATCAGTGAGATTTCCATACCTGTGAACCGGTCAGTATGTCACTGAATATCATTTTTTATATCACGTTTGGCACATAAACGTTAAAGGACTGACTTTTTCCATTAAATACCCCACCCCTTGACATGTGCCACATTAAGAAGATAATCAGCATTATTCATGTCACCTGTCAGTGATTTTAATAACATACACATGTACTCATATAAACACACACAGAGGAGGAAAACTTTCAATTTAATGATATTATCGCTATACGGTACATTTACAGAGATGTTCCTATATTTCTCTGGTCATAAAAAAGCTATAACTATTTGTATAAATTGTATTATTTAACTCTGCGCCTGATGTCTTCTGATGTCTACCGATGTCTTCTGATCTCATACTTATTGCTTCCAGGGTAGGTTTCGGATATACAGTACCATGACACTGACCAGGATAAAATGTAATAATTTATTTTGAATAATATTTTTTTTAATCTAAAATAGATATGCTTAGAATATACTTTTGTTATGCTATTCATCATCACAGCTATAGTTATTTTCTTGTTATAATGGCGGACTATGTCTGTGAGAGTTTGTGCAGTGTTTGCATTGCTTCATGTTTGAATCCAGTGTGGTCTGAAGCTATTTAGTCATCTGCAAGATTCACAGGAATCCATTTTCCTGCATATTCTGCAAAAAAAAATAATTAACCATCTGCTTTAGTCGTGCCTCTTTGGTCAAAAATAATGTTCCATAAAGCACATGAAATGGAATTGTAGGGGCTGTTACTTGCTTTGCGAGCAATTTTAAAACAATTCTGTGCTTGTTTAAAATTGATGCTATTTGGCAACGTACTGGTGAGGACACAACTATATGGCCATTGCTCTGTACTGGTTGTTAAAACCACCATCACTATTTATTTGTCTATGCCATTGATGGGGAAATGTTATACATGGTGAACTTTTCTTTTATGGTGAAAGAACACACTAAAGTGCCTTGCAAAAGTATTTATACCCCTTAAATTTTTCCACTATTTGTCAAGTTACAACCACAAAAGTAAATATATTTTATTGGGATATGGATGGCAGACCAACACAAAGTGGCACATAATTGTGAAGTGGATGGAAAATGATAAATTGTTTAAAAAAATTTTTTTTTACAAATAAAATTTTAAAAGTATGACATGCATTTGCATTTAGCCCTCTTTTCTCTGATACCTCAAACTAAAACCCAGTGGAACCCATTTTCTTCATAAGTCACCTAATCTGTAAATAGAGTCCACCTGTGTGTAATTTAATCTTACTATAAATACATCTGTTCTGTGAAGCCCTCGGAGGTTTGTTAACAAACATTAGTGTAAAAACAGCATCAAGAAGTGCACGCCACAATTTAAAAAAATGTAAGATATTAAAAAAATATATATATTTATCATTTTCCTTCTACTTCACAATTATGTGCCACTTTGTGTTGGTCTATCACATAAAATCCCCTTAAAATACATTTACGTTTGTAGTTGTAATTAGACAAAATGTAAAAAATATTATTGAATAGCTGTTTTCCTCAGACTTGAATTCTATTTTTGTTTTTATATTTGTAAACTTTTCTTAAATTTGCATTTAAAATATATACAACATGTGAATTTTCTGTACATGTGTTGTGCATGGAAAAAAAGAAAAAAAAACACTCACTACAAAAAAAAATAAAACTAAATACAATAAAATTAAAACAATTAAAAATAAAACACAAACAATATAAAAAAAATATATTTTTTTTCTAAAATTTTCAGAATTAAACACACATGAAAACATTGTGTTTGTTAACCTTTTACATTTAACTTTTTATTTACATAAACAATCGAACATAAAATTGAATTCATTAATACATTTTGCATAATAAAATGTATTTTAAATCTTCCACATTCACTGAATCTGGTCCCAAGTGTGTTGCGCAGAAAGTTGTATTTTTAGATCTTACCCAACAGAGGGCGCCATGTAATCATTAACTCCTCTCTATTCCCTGAATGTGACGCTTATTTGTGAAACGTTAGAGATTTATCTCGTAGGATAAAAGAAAAATAAAGATGATTAATCATAGTGGATAAATAAACATCATTAACTTCATTAATAAAGTTATCTCTGACACTGGCACTGATAATGAGCTCAACTATATAAAATCATCTTACATTAAAACATTATGAAGAATTTCAGGATGTAATGAAGGTTCAGTAGATAAATCAATGAATAAATCAGACCAAACAGTCAAAAATTTCCTTTCATCTATCATACTTAGCATTCAAGTAAATTTCAAGAACCATAAACCTTAATCTAATCTATAGTGTATACAACTGATACAAAATCTGACCAACACCCTCAGCACTAAACACTACTAAACACCAAACAATAGAGGAGTGAGATGGCCCAAAGCAGCAATTACCAAGAATGTAACAAGACACTGTGAGATAAAACTGATAACACTGACACGCTTTTCCTGGTTAATGCAGGCAGGGTATGTTGCCATGGAGATGCAGTGTAGAAGGGTAGTAGGGCCCATGGGACTAGTGTATTGTAGTGTAGTGTAGTGTGTGTGTGTGTGTGTGTGTGTGTGCATATATAATATTCATTCAGGTCAGTTCTACAGAGCACAGTTGTGCTTTATGTGATGTTTAGGACATGATATATATTAATTACAGTGTACATAGAGATTTATTTTTCCAATAACCAGGTAATAAATATAATGAGGTTTATTATGGTGGTGTGATGATAATATTATATAAAATTATTATTATTATTATTATTATTATTATTATTTCATTTTATTTTTATTTTTTTGGTTGTTGTTGCTATTTGTAGTAGTAATAGTAGTAGTCGTAGGAGGAGGAGAAAAAGGAGGAGGGGGGGGGATTAGTATTGGAATTACATGCCATATAGTCACTCCTGGCTTTGGTCTAACGCCCTCTATTCTTTCACGAATAATAATGTATCTGTGAATTATGGGTTCAAGTAAAATTTACTTATGACCATAGACTTCACTATCCATAAATGATGCCCAGCTTTGTCATCTGATACTTGTCATGCCATGTTTATTCTATCCTTTTCCACTTTTCTAGCTCTGCCCCATCATACTTTTAACAAACTTTTAATGTGTGTCTAACATTTTGGACTTCTTCATTTATATTTATCCAGGATCTGAGCCTAGGTTCTTGAAAACACACTGAACAGATAGTGGGGATACACATTAGACCCATCTTCTTATTATTTCTTTTTTTTTGTTGTTGAGTGCGCATGAACTTTGGTTTTCACTAAGCTTTAATCAGTGCCTGAAGAGTTCTCTATGTGGAAAAAAGAAAATAAAAACTAAAAATAAAAAAAAACAGGACACTACACCAGTCTTCGCATCTAAAGGGAATTTTAATAGGAAGACATGTTTTGATAGTTCTTTTTTTCATGAGTTTTTTCCCCCCGCAAAGTTCTTTTTATTTAGCTGCATGCTGGCCTTGAGCTTTTATCACATACTGATGTTGTTTTCACTTAACCACTGTTGGGTCATGCAGTGTCTCTTACTTAGAAAAGCAGCCGATCCTCTTTTGTATTTTAGAAATCCTTGGCTCTTTTTGAGAGCTGGTCGATGGGACAGTGCTAATTGAATAGCACAAAGATGGAACAATGTAACAGAAAAATAAGAGATTTTCTTGTGCTTCAGCCATTAGTCCAATTCAGTTCTCTCCATGGAGGAACAGAAAACACCTCATTCATCCCTATATGGCCTTGCTCATTTCTTTTACACTACTACCCCCCATTCTCACCCGCTCTTCCTCTTTATGTCTCTCTCTCTCTTTTTCTTCTGCACAACCTCTTTGCCACAGCCGTCGTCAAGCCAGAGAACGGTTGCTAGGTAACGGATGAAAGCCGAAATCCCTTGGCAGCTTGTTCCCTCTGCCCCGACCTGCCTCCACGCCTACTCCCTGATTAACTTTTATCTCTTCACAAGGAAAGTGTCTATCTCTAAGAGCAAACATAACACAAAGACCTTTAAAATGCATTTTAAGGGAGTGGGCAAAACTAGGGGTTGCTCATTAAAGCCCTTAAATGATGCTCTGAACAGGAATACGTACTAATGTGCTGATGCTCAGAACAGGAATATTTGGAGTTCACTGGGAGGATTACAAATAGACTGCCTGAATTATTTAATCTTAAACCTTAGCTTCACATCACTGCTGTTTTATGAACACACATAAAGAGATGTTTAGTGAACATCACCCAATAAGATAAACATTGACCTGGTAATAAATAGTACCAAGGTCTCAGATAAAACAAATCCTTTATGCTTTTTTTTTCCATAAAAAGCTTTCCATCAAGCACAGTCCCTCTATATGTGATCGTCATCCAGATGTGCTGCTCTGTGTGCCATAAACATGAGAAGTTGTCTATAAGTGTCACACCACATGAATATGT
Source organism: Clarias gariepinus (assembly GCF_024256425.1). Classification (NCBI taxonomy): domain Eukaryota; kingdom Metazoa; phylum Chordata; class Actinopteri; order Siluriformes; family Clariidae; genus Clarias; species Clarias gariepinus. Next base: position 12,886,727 of record NC_071106.1, on the reverse strand, counting down.
AATGAAATCCTCCAGTAGCACCTGTGAAAATATATAGCATGTGATAATGCAGCTAGTTGTGAGAAGAGCATGTAGAACACCAATTTGATGGTAAACCAAAAAGAAAAGAAAAAAATAATTCTAATTTGTTTTTTCATGGTTATAAAATCTACTAGATTGAGCCGCATTTATAGACGCATTTATATTTATATATATATATATATATATATATTATACCTTTAATACAGAACATTATTTTAATATTATAACATTTTAATATTATTGCTTATTGTAGTGAGGTCAATAAGTATTTGATCACCCTTTGATTTTGCAAGTTCTCTTACTTAGAAATCATAGAGGGGTCTACAATTTTCAGCATAGGTGCATTTCCACTGTGAGAGACAGAATCTAAAAAGAAAAATCCAGAAATCACATTGTATGATTTTTCAACAATTTATTTAAAATACAAATAAGTATTTGATCACTTGCTTATCAGACAGATTTCTGACCTTCAAAGACCAGTTATTTTGCCTTTAAATAGTCCATATGCTTCTTACGGAGCCACTCCTTGGTTTTCCTGGCTGTGTGATTTGGGTCATTGTCATGTTGGAAGACCAGCCCTGACCCATCTTTAATGCTCTGACTGAGGGAAGGAGGTTTTTGCCCAATATGTCACAATACATGGCCCTGTTCATCCTCTCCTTAATACAGTGCAGTCGTCCTGTAGCCTGTGCAGAAAAACACCCCCGGAGCATGATGCTTCCAGCCCCATGCTTCACTGTAGGTATGGTATTATTGGGATGATACTCATCATTCTTCTTCCTCCAAACACGGCGAATGGAGTTAAGACCAAAAAGTTCTACTTTGGTCTCATCTGACCACAGGACTTTCTCCCATGACTCCTCTGGATCATCCAGATGGTCCCTGGCAAACTTCAGATGGACCTGGAAATGGGCTGACTTAAGCAGGGGAACCTTCCGTGCAATGCAAGATAAACCATGGCGTCTTAGTGTATTACTGATAGTAGCCTTGGAAACGATGGTCCCAGCTCTCTTCACGGCATTGACCAGCTCCTACCGTGTAGTTCTGGGCTGATTCTTCACAATTCTTAGCATAATTGATACCTCATGTATCTACTTAGACTGTGGCTGATTGTGGGGTGCACAGGTGTCTTTATGACAGCTAACCACCTACAACAGCTGCTACTAATTTAGAATCATGAGCAGAGTGTAGCTGGACTATTTTAAAATTGTAGACCCATGATCCATGATTTCTAAGTAAGTGATGTTGCAAAATCACAGGGTGATTAAATACTTATTGACCTCACTTTATATATATAAATATACAATAAGCAATAATATTAATAACAATAATCCACCTTAGGGTATGCATTATCAAAGGAATAACCTATTACAGACACATTATACGCACGGTTATATACTAACAATTTACAGAAGGGTTGTTTGATATGGCAAAATGTAAATGGAGTGCCATGATCACTTTGATGTATGCATGGAAGTAGGCCGGTACGGCCCGGTACTGTGTACCACTAAAAGATTCAGTGGGGTGCAGTACTGAAAAGTTGGGAGAGCAGCTGCCTTCCAAGACCCACATTCCAAACCAGTCACAGAAGCACTTTCAGCAATAAAACACATCTGATAACATTATACAACGCGTTGTTTCCCTAGTAATTGCTCCTAAGTTGTTCCAAATTGCCCCTAATTGCTGATTGCATTGCGTTTCAATGTTCAGTCTTTCATTACTGCTTGTTGATATGAGCATGACCAACTGTCAATGTTCTGACAAGTACACAACTTATCTCCTTATTTTGGCCATGGATAACACAAATTACAAGGCTAACTATCTTCTAACAAGTGGCTGAATCCCAAATCTCTCTCCAATTCCTGAATAAGGGCACTACTTGGTGTGTGGAACAAGGTATTCTACACCCTACATAGTGCACTAGCCTTTCTATTTTATGCTAGAGATCTTTTTTTAGTTATCTGAACCTACAGGTATATTAAAGCAGATTACCATACTTACACATATTAATAAATTACATGTCAAACTTTTTAAAGATTCAAGGTTACAATAGATAATGTTTATTAAATAGACAAATTTTGTCTGCAAGACAAGCCCTTAACAAAAGTGTAAAATAGTCGTATACTATTCAAAGTGTTTTCAAACACGATTCATATAAGCTGTCAACGTAGAAATATCTATATAAATAAAAGAAAGGTTTTGTTTGTACATTGCTTTCTATAATATCTTTATGTTTCATACATCAAAGAACCCGAAACCGGTCTCAGAAAAATCTCTGCCTGTACAGAATATCCAGCCAGATTTTGTCACTGTGGTAACTTCGGCAGTACTCAGACATTAAACCTGTGCCACAAATAAAAATCAAAATGTTTAGGTAAAAGCGATGTGATGAACAGTTATAATTTTTTTTAGATTTCTCAACTTTGATTCTCTCGCCGATTACCAAACAGGAAGTGTATTTGGCTGACGATAAAGGAAGTAAAACTTAAACAAGGTGTAAGATACCCAACCTTAATTTTGAAAAGGTTATTTCTTTGTATTAATAAGTTGGGCAGAGAGTTCTGCTGTACAGAAAGACAGGCAAACATGTACAGTATGTGGGTTTTAAGCTGAAATAATAATATCACTGATTACATTAAAGCTTATCAGCTTATTTTTAGCTTTAACCTTTTAACTATTTCTACAAACTACTGAACCAACCATCTACTTAACATTAAAACAAGGACACAGACATGTTTTTTACATTAGTAATATAATTCCAGTCCCGGCTGTGCAAGTAAACAAATGCACACTTTCTAACCAATCAGATTTGAGAATTCAACCTTGCTGTATATAAGTTGATTTTATTATAGGTAAAAGAGGTTTATACAGTATACTCTACTTCACCTAAACAACAACACCTTTATCTAAGATAAAATCACTATAACACACACTCTTGTTGTTGTTTGTTTGTTTTACTAAAATTGCATGCCAGTCTATTACCTTCCCAAACTGAAGACTTGGATTACTATTTGTTCCTTTCTTTAAATTCATAAAATAACAACCAGAGATAAATCAAAATATGACAGGTATAATGCACCAAAGCCAAAAGCGCACTCCTGCACAAACTGTCTTCTTTATTCCACTCTGTATGCTTAATAAGTAAAGCATACTTGAGAAGGTGTTGGGTATCTCCAGCACACTCCTAAAACCATATACTGGGATTTGCAGCCTTGCAAAATCCACCCTCACTGTTTCTCTTGAGTCAGGTAGGGTGCCTGAGCAGACTAAAACTGCTAACAGACCCAATGCTACCTGCAGGGGTGGGGCAAGATGAGGGGAAAAAGATCCAGTATTATTCCACTGCCTAAAGCTATATAGAGGCTTTTCAATCCTGTATAAAGTACATTTGCTGTAAACTGCTGTGTATTTTGTTTAAATCATCTCTCTGGCACTGCTATTATTCCTCTTTTGTTTTTCCAACCCTTATTTATTTATTCTCTGCACATAGACTGCATTAGTAATATGCAAATTATATGCTTTACTGGTGGCTTCCTATGCTTTTAATCACTGATGTTCAGACAGCACTTATTCCTTGTCAAGACTGTGGGGGATCCAGAGCCTATCCTAGTAGTTCTGTGCAAATAATATAAAGAAAAGGAATAAACCATGAGGTGCATGCTGTTATAGGAGGGTAAACAACAACACAGTGGTGTGATGGCTTGACCTGGCACAAAGCAAAGTTAATGTTTCTATGCCGAATTTGATTCTTTTCCAATAACTGCATTGAAAAGGTTTCTGTTTGTCTTGTACCGTAACAGTTTGCTCATATGTTTTTTTCATAAAATAATAAATAACTTGTTTTTTATAAGCCTCTTTATAGATTTTATGATATGGAGCATCCACAAAATAAGTTCGTTTCTGTTATCATTTATTACAATATAACCTTAGTCTGTTGCCTTGCACATCCAAGGTGGAGGGTTCAATTCCCACCTCGGGTCTGTGTGTGTGGAGCATGTTCTCTCTGTGCTTGGTGAGTTTCCTCTGGGTACTCCTGGCTTCTCCCTCAATGCAGAGGCATGCAGATAATGTACTGTGTGTGTGTATGTGTGTGTGTGTGTGTGTGTGTGTGTTGTACCTCGCCTTGTGCGCTATGTCTCCTGGATTAGGCTTTAGGCCCCCTGTGACAGTGTACACAAAGTTCTAAAGGAAAAAAAAAACAAGAAACAAACCAATCAAACAAACAAGCAAACAATCAAAAACCTGTTTCTCAAAATGCAAATGTGGTGGAAGAAAAGTACCACCAACAGGTGACGCCTAATTCTCTTTCCATAAATAATCAGAGGTGATTCTAGAGTATACTGGGGCCCTAGGCAAAACATTTTCACGGTGCTTCTCCAACCAGCATTCATCACCATTATCTTATGAACAATAAATAATGTTGTCAGCCCTCTGGGCCCCCTACTGGCCTTGGGCTGCAAGCAGTTGCCTGCCTTTTCTTTTGACTAACATCGCCTTTGTAAATGCATCAATTCATTCATTCATTTATTCATCTCCTATACCTGTGTATAGGAGTCTATTCCAGAAGACTCAGGGCATGAGGCGTGGTACACCCTGGACAGGGTGCAAATTTATTGCACGGCACACACACACACACACACACAACGGGCAGTTGCGACTTTTTGGGCATGTCTCTGGGCTGTGGGAGGAAACTAGAATACACAAAGGAAACCCACAAGCATAGGGAGAACATGCAAACTTTATACAGACAGACCCGAAGTGAGAATCAAACCCTCAACCCTGGAGGTGCGAGGCCACACTGTTACCCACCGTACCGTCAGCCTTGATAAATGATAATAGATTAGAATAAGCATATTATTATATTCATCTGGATTACAGCTAATGTTGGGCGGCATAGGGGCTTAATAGTTAACACTGTCGCCTTGCACCTCCAGGGCTCAGGTTTGATTTCCACCATGGGTCTGTGTGCATGGAGTTTGCCCCGTGCCTGGTGGGTTTCCACCGAGTACTCCAGTTTCCTCCCATAGTCCAAAGTCATGCAGATTAGGCTGGTTGGTGTTCCCAAATTGCTCGTGGTGTGTAAATGAGAGTGTGATTTAAATTTTTTTGTATTAGTATATGTGTTTGTGCCCCGTGTTGAATTGGCACTCTGTTCATGCCCTAAGTTTTCCATAGTGAGACAATTATGAACTTTTTCTGAACAAACTGATTTGATAATTTAATAGTATAAACAGGACTAAACTAAATGCATGGTTTATATCAAAGCTTAAAATTTTGGGCAAACTTTGTGTGTTGTTATGGTAATATGAGAAATAATTTTCTGCTTAAGGGCTTGAAGTCTCAGCAGTGAACTAGTGGCAGCACTTAGATCTTGGAACCGTATCCATGTCGTACACTAAAGGCTGGAGCACAAGCGTAATTGTTTACGCGTGTGTGGTAATCTGATGGCATCAATCGGGTCGAGAGAGGGAGTAAAAGAGAGAGAGAGAGAGAGAGAGAGAGATGCCAGCCAATAGGTTGGAGGCTCTATCACTAGAATAGAGATGAGGCTCCGATACTCCGATAAGAGAAACACACACTCGCACTCTCACACACGATTCGTCCATGCTATCGATCACTTTTCCCGCCAGACTCGCGCTTCAAGAGTTTGCTCCGCAGGTCTCAGATGAGGGCAGACAAATGACCGTTCGTTGCGCGTGACGAAACGACACAGCTTGCGCGCGCACTCGCGGTAACCGGCGGGCCATTCAACATGATGAGCGCTTAGAACCGGACACACAGTCTGATGCCCGGCTAATCCGATTACCGAGCAGGGAGGAGCGTGTTGTTCGCGGAGAGGAGAGAAGTGCAGCGCTGGATGAGGAGTGGAGCGACATGGCGCGCGCGATGAGCCCGGGATCGCCCCTTACGCCGCTGCTCATTGTGCTCGCGTGCTCGGCGCTTCACGGCTCGCGCGCCTCGCAGTTCCCCACGTCGCTCATGTGAGTACCCGGGCACGGCGCCGTGCTCGCGCTGTTTACACCAGGGGGAAAGTGCTTTGGGCAAACTGTTGATTGGCATTCTCAAGTGCGTAATGCGTAGACTACACCGTTATTATTATTATTATAATTATTGACAATTTTCATCGAAAGTGTTCCACCACATCATAAACATCATTTTAAAAGTAGTGCTACAACCCCTGTTGTACATCCTTAAAAAAAATTAAGGTGCCAAACTCTATACTTATAATCATCATTCACATTTACAGCATTTAGTAGACGCCCTTCTCCAGAACAACAAATCCTCATGCTAATACACTACTCCATGCATTAGGAATATCATCGAGGCATATGTGCATTCAGCAAACCTAATAAATCATCTTATATCCAAAAAAGGATATTTCTGAATTAGCAGTGTCTGATAAGAGAAAACTATACCATAATATTTGTTGCATCTCTATGCATGTATACACACTAGACAGGTGTAGAGTTTTCTATGTACATATTTTAGTTTCAAATATAAGAAAATATAAAAAATAAGAAAAAACATACTGACCATAGCTTCGATATTGAAAAAACAGTATTGCAACATTGTTTATCATGGTTATCTGTGTTATATCATCATACCGTCCAGTCCTACTTGCAAAATATTTATATGACTGCATTGTAATCGGTCGGATACATTTTCATCTCATGTTTTACAAAAATCTATTTTAAAAAATCCCCAAAGCTCCACTTAATTTATCTATATAAACAATGTGTGTGATATATACACTGTAAACAGTGCCTTACTGGTTTGATTCCCACCTTGGGGTCTGCGTGCATGTTTTTTCTTTGCTTAGTGGGTTTCTACCGGGTGCACCAGTTTCCTCCCACTGTCCAAAGACATGCAAATTACGTTATTTGGCCTTCCCTGTTTGTCAGTAGGTCGTAAAAATGGGAATAAATACGATGGTAGTCACCATGGGTATATAGCCAGTCCTACTTGCAATACAATTAGATGTGTTGTGTTGCATTTCAATTGGTCATTTAGGATTTTATTTCATGTTCAACAAAAATCCTTAAAAATGCAATTTTTTAATGTAAAATTTTAAAAAGACTATCAGTACCAGCAGAATATTAGAAATATTACTAGTATATACTGTATATATAGTATATATTGTAATATCTGTTTCCTATATATACAGTATATATGGGCAACAGATATTACAATATATGGATTATATCAACCCTACTTTCTATTTTGCATTATATCGCCAATTTGTCCACCATATCTACTAATTTTAGCAACTCTGTTTATTCTCAAAGGAAGAGCTCTAATATGTTTAGATCAAACTTCTTATAAATACAGGTTTTAAATATGAAGATAATATAATGCAAATGAAAAATGTTCTTTGTTTTTTCCTACATGTGTTTTCACTGCATGCCCAAATGTTCTACAGTATCATTCATGATCTATAAATAAAGAACGAGAGTCAGAGACAGAAAGACTTGATGAATGAGAATAATATGTGTGATAGCATCACTGATGGCTCAGATCAATAGCTGCCTGTATTTTGTCAACGTGATGGTGTCTTTAATTTTGTGTCTTAGGCTGCAACTTAGGAGAGAACACAATGCATAGGAAAAGGCGAGAAAAATAAAAGGGCAAAGCTGCATTCAGTCTGCCTCTGTGAGCCCTCCTGAGATGGCTGAGACTCGGGGTCATTAATAAACATGGTCTTTTATATGCCTTTGGCTTGCGGTGTTTCTTGGGTTGCGACTGTACGTTGTTAGTCTTGCTTGTTGCAGGTACTGATGTTAGTTCTGACTCCTGCTCTGTAATGATCTATTATTGAGGTGAGATGAGAGAGGAAGTCCTCAGGGATGCCCAGGCTGGTGCAGGTAATTATTCCCCTGATAAACTGCCAGGGAATTCAGTCCCACAGTTCTCCATCCCAGCTGGTTAAGGACAACACACACGCACACACTTACACCACACACACACAGAAAGAGACACAGATGTTGGCCAGGCTAACTAAAGAGCCATATGTGTAAGAGGGAAGATCTTGAGGTATACAGTATGTATCCCGGCCTGGGAAAATAATGTACATGATCAGGTTTTCACATATTATACTATATACAGTACTGTATGGTTTTTAGCCACCCCTCATATTTTTCTTATTTAATTTAATAGTAAAAAAAATCAACTTTTTTTTCACTTTAACAGACTGTAGACTGCCTAAAGATGCAATTAGAAAAATGTTTCTTTATGTAACAACCTCAGCGTCAACCTCATTTCCCCTCTCGTCTGTTCAAGCATTTAGCATCACCAATATACTACTCACAAGCCTGATCATCTCTCATGATCTGCTCCTGTTTCTTACTAGTTTATGCCTTAAGTTAAGTGTTTTTTTTTTTTTTTATTCTTGAATGATTCATACAGTATGTCACTGTGTGGCTTTTCAAACAGTAAAAACTCATCTGAAACTGGTCTGGTATATTGACTGGAGTGAAAATGAGAGCAAAAACTTGCCAAAAATGAGACCCTAACAAGTCAGTCATGAAGACTGAATAACAATTCCTTAAGACCAGAGGTGGCAACCCCAGCTTCAGAAAGTAAAGATCCTGCCACATATTTGTTATATATATATATATATATATATATATATATATATATATATATATCCATTAACTAAACCAGCAAAAAACAGGCAATTTCACTAATTAGTTCAAGCCTATCTGGCTGAAGAGTTGTGCTAATTAGAATCAGCTGGTTTAGTTAATAGATGGAACAAATATGTGGCAGGACTTTTTATTCTCTGGAGCTGGGGTTGTGACATCTGCTCAATACTGCATAAAAATACAAGAAAATTTAGCTTGCTAAAAACAAAGTGTGAACAAAAGAAGACTTTTGCAACGTACTGTATATACAGGTTTCAAACTAAAACACTGCCTAATAATAATATTTTAATATTTTGATGGACCACCTTCAACATTCTTTAAGGCACGCATTGCATTGTCCAACCAGAGTTGCAATTAATGCTTCTCCAGCACATCCCAAGGACTTTCAGTGGCTAAGGTCTGTGATGGCCAAATTATGTACGAAAATGGTTACTCATGCTCCCAGAACCACTATTTTACAATGTAAACCCCATGAATATTGGTCATTCTTATCCTGGAATATGCCTGTGCCATCAATAACCTGGTCATTCAGTATATTCAGGTCGTCAGCTGACTTTATTTTTATTGCCAAATAATGTTGTTGAGTCCACACCTGACCTGTTCTCAGAGCACATGAATGTTCTTATTAGATTACAATGTTTTACAATATTATAAAACCTTATACCTGATCAACTGAAGCAACGCCAGATCATAGCACCACCACCAGATGCTTGTTACTGGAGGTATTATGCATGATGGGTGCATGGCTTAATGAGCTTCCCTTCTTACCCTGACACTCTGAAACAGGGTCAAGCTAAACTCATCAGATTACATGACCTTTTTCCATCGCTCCAAAGTCCAGTCTTTATGACACTAGCAAATTAAGGCCTTTTTTTTCTGATTACCCTTACTAACAAGTGTTTGGCCACACAGCTGTTTAGTCCCAACCCTCAATCTTGTCAAATTTGCTAGTGCTTTTTCTTTCTCAATTTAAAATAGCTGTTGTGTCACCTAGGGTTTAAGTGATGACAGTTGCATTGTGTGTTTCTGATTTGCATATCTCCTAACTAGAATTTCATAGAAGCTGTAGAATTTTCAAATCTGGTCGAACCCAAAGTTGAAAGAACCGTTTCGGCATCAGCATTTCTAACTCACTCTAGTGACGACGTGACATGACTTGTCATATGTACAGATTGCGTAAGTGCTGCTTTCTGTCTTGATGATGACACGACAGCACAGGACATTTTGTGGACATTTTGACAGTCACCATCTGACTGTAAAGTAGACTATGTCATGTTACTATTCCACAGCTTGATTAAAACATCATATCATTATGACAGCAAAGGCAATGTAAGGAAACTATAACGTTCTTGTCATTTTAGTGAAATATTTTTATTTTTTAAAGTGCACAGGTCAGAGTGGATAATTAAATGTAAAAACCAAACTTTGTCAAAACCTGATTAAACATTTTTCCAGAATTCAGTTGCAGCAGAAACAGATGGGTTTTCCCAATCCACTATGCATATGCTTTAAACAGAACAGTGAGCTCCTCTGATTGATGGATTTGGCTGATAGCTTTAGACAGATGTAGGTGGGTTCTGTCATTCTTCTTTCCTGGAGGCATTAGAAGTGTGTGTGTGTATGTGTGTGCGCACGTGCGCGTGTGTGCGTGCATGTGTGTGTGTGTTATTTCTTTTTGTATTTTTGTCTGTCTGGGTGTCTTCTTTTATTTTTCCCAATATACAGTGATGCTTTTGGTCCTATTTGCTAATAGATCTTTTTGGGAATGCTCCAGAATACAGTACTGTACCTATGTATGAACTTGTGTACAGTGGAAATTCATTGTCAATTTTTAACAGAATTTAAAAATAATTTTTATTGCATGGCCAGTAGCTGCTTCATTTTAATAATAATAATAATAATAATAATAATAATAATGATGATGATGATAATAATGATATTAATAATATAAATAGTGGTCTTGCACCACCACGGTCAAAGGTTCTATTCCTAATCTTGGGTCTGTGTTTGTTTAGTTTGCATGTTTTCCCCATGCTTGGTGGGTTTCCATTGGGTACTCCGGTTTCCTCCCACAGTCTAAAGACATGTAGACTAGGCTAATTAGAGTTCCCGAATTGGCAGTAGTGTGAGTGCATGTGTGCCCTGCGATGGCTTGGCACCTGTGTACCCTACCTCGTGCCGGAAGTGTCCTGGGATAGGCTCAAGTTTCGCACGACCCAGTACAGGTTAAGCAGTATAGAAAATCTTTAAAAGTATTTATAATAATAACAATAATAATAATAGTAATAATATAAGCAAGCCTAGAGTCAATTCCCTACCTGGGATGTAATTCTCAAGTTGTGAAAAAGATTAAATAGTTTATTATAGAGGAGCTCAGAGAAATACACAATGCTGAATGGGCTCTGACGTATGCGTGTATGAGTGAAAACTTATGTTCACTGGATTAACAAAAAAAACCTTTCCTCGAAATGCCTGCAGACATTTTTTGTGATCAAGCACTGTATTACAGGACTAGTTCAAGAAAAAAACACACACACACACACACAAAAAAAAAACAACAAAAACACCAATAAAGATTTGTGTGTTTTGGCTTTACAGTAGGTAGACAGTAAGAGGGTCTAGAAAGGGGCTTGTAAGAAGGGTGTGTGTGCCGGTCAGTCGAGTTTTCATTTTCTTCACCCTGAAACAAAAGCATTTTAGTCAGAACAACAGGAAACACTCCTCCTTTGCTAATAAAGGGGACTAAGAAGGGAAATGGATTGTTGGTGGCTCCTAAAATAGTCTGGAAAAATGCAGGCACTGTGTTCCAGCAAGTAATTGATACTAATTGGATCAAGATGGTGTAGGGAAAGACAAAACTGTCTAGGAAACAAGATTACAGAAATACCAAGACCCCCAAAAATATTTAGCACTTGCAAGGCATTATGGTATAATGAGTGGCATAATTTTGTTTTCTCTTCAAATTTCCATTCTGAATAGAAGCATTGTATGCAGAGCTACAGATGCTTGATGTTAAATATACTCTTCCCACAATGCATGCTGGCACAATTCGATCACAACAGAGCCTCTCTAACTTTGTTTGTTGTGGTGCTTTGGTACTTTCTGAGGACTGGTGTGGAGATGATGGGAAAAGCTGAGTGTGCTCCACCACAGAGGAAGCATTTGCACATTTCTTTTGAAACCTCACTATTTGTCACACTCCTGATTGGTATTCCGTGGAGCACTGAAGGGATGCCATTATCTCGTGGTGAAAGGCTTTGTTTTTTAATGAAAGATTTTACTTGTAGATTTGAATGCTGCTAAACATATTATTTGTTTATCAGAATTTTGGCTTGTGTGATATCGATATTGAAGCCAAAATGATGCAAATTAATCCTTTAAAAAAAATCACATCTTTGATTGTGTGCCGTGAGCGTCATCAAGACTTTATCTAACAACAACAACAAAACCCTTTTCACTTTAGTTAAACTTTTTTTTTATAGTGGTGTACTGGGTAGATTTATGGTCTGTGGTTTGCCCTGACCTTGGATGACTCTTTGTTTCACATTTTTCCACCCATCACTGGGTATGGTCTATGTTGTCTGGTTTCCAGTGTTTTCCAGAATAACTGCTGTAGGTCTACTGGTGACACGAAACTGTCCATAAGTTACTACAACTTAGTGTATATATTTGTAAGATATTTATGATCACTTGCAAGCATTTTATAAACTCTCATAATAATGTGTTACAAATAAATAATTGACACATTAACCCATATGTTTGAATTATCATGTAGGATAAAACTGTAATAATTAATTAAAATTTTATATTTAACATCAATGATTAAACATATTGTATTATAGGCATTACAAATAATCATTAGTGCATGCAAAAATAACATGGGCTCAGATATTTTATAATTAAATTTCATAATAACTTAATATTACAATAATAAATATTCTGTTCTTCTTCTTCTTATTTACTATTGTCAGGTAAAGGATTCTTTAGTCATGGCATAATTGCAGATGTGGAGACGTTTAACAAAGAATAATAAAAAAAAACAACAACATAAACTACAACATTGACCAGATCAGAAACAGAACAGGGATTACTAAACTAAAGTGAACCGAAATGGAAATAAACTGTGAAAATACACAGATGTCAGACAAAGACAAGACCCAAAACAAAGCCTATTCATGCACAAACTAAGCATACTAAACTAGATTCAGGTGACCGCAAATGAGATGACAAAACTGTGGTGAAAAGCTTGCTGAAAATGGAGTCCAGAAACAAGCTCCCAAAAACACAAAGTAATCTAATGGGTGCAGAGCGCCCCCATAAGGGGTTAACCCTGACAACGTTTCCCTAATTTACTCCCTAATTTAGTAGTGCCAACCGCTAAGACATTTAAAGACCCCAATGCACAGTTAAGGAGAGGCATAACACTCTTGGAAGAAAGTGCTATCCCCCCTTTCCACATGTGAGAGTTTACAGATGCCCATGATTGGTTAGTGTCTCTATGAGTAATGTGGAAATGCGAGTATGATCCCCAAACCAAGAGCACAGCCAAGCAAAAAAAGTAGTACCTTTTAATCTGGTGTGCATTCGTTGGAAAGTAAGTGACGGAGGTGGTGTGATGCATTGTAATGCATAAAAGACATGATTTATTTCTGTGCTTTACATGCAATGTTTTGACAACAAAGATATTAAGTGGAACCTGGACACAGATACATGGCGGACATTTGAAACTCAAAACAGGTAATACTTTAAATGCAGGATTGAACTTGACCCTGAAGCTGTAAGGCATTGGGACTGTCTTTTACACCACTACATGCAGTCACCTTTAATGTTTTGGAACATTTGAGAGATGCCTGTGTCAGTCTGTGTTAGCAGGTATAAACAGCTGCTCACTGCTAACCTCTGTAAATTTCTTTGAATTAATAGGAAAGAAAATGCAATTTATATTACAGATTAAAATTAGATTTCCATCCAGGGGTCCTAGTTTACCCCCCGACTACGATAACACAGTACCACTTACTGATAATTACTAATGTTTTTTTTTTTTTTATTATTTATTACAAGCCAGTTTTAAGATCACAACATAATTAGTCATTATGCTTGCATTTACAATTTTTCATATTCTATGGCCTCACTAGATACTGTGTGTTTAAGGTCAAAAGTACCTGCAATGAAGCTCTGCTTGCATAAAGAAATTTAACTTTTATTATAGAGGCCTTATATTGTATGGAGTCTATAAAACTTTCCACATATTAAAATTATTCATATAATTTGAGTGTATTTGCAATATACTGGGAACAATAGAAGGCAAAAACAACAGCATGATGGCAGCCAAAACCAATAAATGTGCTCAGTTTAAATTAAATGGATTCAATAATCTATGCTGGCATCCAAAATTTAATTTAGAGACATTGCTTTATTGGTATTTTGAGCACAATCCATGTGCGTGTTCCCTATTCTGCTGTGCAGACGGAGGTCTTGGCCTCCACAGACAGTGCCAGAGCCAATCAGATGGGTTTAAATGGATCTGCTGAACTTTTGCCTCTCTGGAACTTTGGTGTAAAGAAGAACCTTTCAGGCCATCAGTACTAATCCATAAACCAATATGCACTGTGTGTGTGTGTGTGCGCGCATATAAAAGAGACGGATACAAGACTCTTTGCTCACCATTTTATAAATCTATGGAGTAATGCTAAGCTGAAAGACAACATTCTGCATTTTGTTCTCTATCAGATTTCAGTGCGAAAAAAAAAAGACAAGGAATAAACGTCTGGGACTCGGGTCCCAGTTCACCCCTTCCCATGCAAGAGAGAAGAAGACTAGGGATTTTGTTATTTTTATTTTTTTATTTTTAGGAGAGTGCATATTTTTTAAGTGGCCTGGGAAATACTGGCCACATGACGCTGTGGCTGAATTCTGGCAAAGAGCCAAGCATGTAAAAAAATATACAGTGTATATATATATATATATATATATATATATATATATATATATATATATATATATATATATATACTGTATATAGTATATATATACTGTATATAGTATATATACAGTAAGTGTTTTACTTTTTTAAATGTAATTTTTTTTTACATTTTGTTATGTATTCAAATCTTTTTTTTTTTAACATTCTACACACAATACTCAACATATTGATTTATAATATCCCATTGATATAAAAATATCCAATGCAATATGCCATTTACATACTGCAAGTATTCATGAACATAAGTAAGTATAACTTTTTGTTATGACACTTGCGGTTGAGCTCTGGTGCATCCGACTCCTACAAGTGGTCATTATGATGCTTCTACAACATGAATAGAGTCCGCCTGTTTATATTTGACTTTATTGGACATAATTAGGAAATACACACACGTCTTTATAAGGTCTCAGATTGTGTATGTCAGAGTGAAAACAAATCCATAAGGTTGAGGGATGATCTGTAGACCCACGAGATAGGATTGCGTCAAGACACAGATCTAAGGATGGATTCAAAGCACGTTCTGGAGCCTCCATAATTTTACAAAAATGTGAAAATGCCAACAGTTTTTCCAGATCTGGCCAACCCACCAAACATCCCTAACCAAATACAGGGATAAACGGCCTTGGTCAACGAGGTAAACAAAAACCTAAGGTTCCAAAAAAAAAATTGATTTGGTGTACTTTTGCAGGAGAGCCTTGAATACAGTAAGGGCAGACACCACTGCAGCACAACACCAACCAGGCCTATATGGCAGTGACCAGACACAAGCCATTCCTCACTGAAGGGTACATGGCAGCCAGCTGGGAGTTTGCCAAAATGGATGTGAAGGACTCTCACTATGAGAAACAAAAGTCTCTGGTCTGATGCCACAAAGATTGAACTATTTGGAATCAGGATATCGGGCATTGCAACTTATTTTTCAGTGACTGCAAGATTAGTCACTGTAGAGGAAAAATTGATGTAGCTAGAATAAAGAGCTATCCAAAGTTAAACCCTTCTCCAGAGTGCTCAGGATCTCAGGCTGTGATGAACATTTGTAGGTCTACAAGTCTATACACCAAACCTAATGCTCTGAAAACACAGCAACGGCTTTAGGACAACTCCTGTAAAGTCCTGGGTTGGTCCGGCAAGGGTCCGGACCAGAACCCTATCTGTGGAGAAACCTGAAAATGGCTGTGCACTGACCCTGCTTGTTTAACCTGATTGAGCTTGAACGGTTCTGGCAAGAAGAATGAAGAAAATGTCCAAAAGAGAGGTGTGCCAAGCTTAAAGCATCATTCACAAGCAGACTTCAGGCTGCCAAAGGTACTTTAACCAAGAACTACTGTAAGTGGTAGGTCTAAATACTTATGTAAATCCAAGTGCAATATATGTAAATTAAATACAGATTTATATGCTGTGCCTTACTTCTTACTGTTTTTAAGTAATTTTTATTTTTGTACCCCCCTCCTCCCTGTCTAATTGTTTATTATAACAACTGTAAGCAACTGTAACCAAGGCAAAGCAATTTCTCTCTGAAATGAATAAACTTCTTTGAATTGTGGAATAATTCAATGAGAATATTTCAGAGTTCGTTCTTAATAAATAATCAAAAGAGTCAAAAAAAACTATTATCACTTTGTAATTGTGTGTAGAATGATGAGGGGGAAAAACACATACATACAGTGGTTAATCAATCGGACTGTAGGTCCTACCGTCGCCGCGCTCGGCGGTACCGTTTGGCTTTGTGCGTTTGCTGGCTTTTACCGTTGAGTGGCGCTATATAACTACAGACTGACGCCTCATGCCTTAGTTCATTCTCTGCTGGATTAATGAGACACGGAGTTTTAGAACTGCACGTAGTAGCGGAAAAAAAATCAAGTAAAACATTGTAGTTAAACAAATTTATAATCACAGAACTAAAATGACGATACAAATGTAGAATTTAAATTAAATTAAATCTTATTAGGATCAAATTTAAACAAAATAAATGTTAACACAGTGAGCCTTTAAATTTTATCACGTGTAATTAGAAAAGACGCGTGTAGGGTTTTGTGTCGTCTTATATCTTGTGTTCTTTAAATTTATAGTAGATTTATTAACTAAAATAAATGACCATAAAAATTATAACGTTGTCAGGACGTTCTACTGCGTCAGCTGATGTTGGTCATTCAGCCCCGCTTGTGTTTGTGCGTTATTATAAGAATGAAATGCAGTAGACTGTTATGATCTGTAACGGATTCGACCCATGTTGCACGGGCGGCACCATAAAGCACGGACACGAGGCGAGGTCTTACGGGAAAAGGGTAATTTATTTAGGCAAAATAAGGGAGGGAAAGTGTTGGAGGGAGAATGGAAAGAATGGGATAAAGGTTGTGCATGTGCAGTTCCGGGGGCTGTGCCACACTGGCATGCGGGCACACAGCTGACGATAAGTGTTGGTGCGAGTGGCAGAACTGAGCACGCGGAGGCAGCGCTCCTGCACGCTCCCTCGTGACGGCGCTTCTCCCGCTGTCGATGGCCGGCGCGAGTTCTCGCTGACGCAAAAACCTAACCACACTTTTCCTCTTCGGCAGCGAGGGCAGGCACGGTGCGGGAGTGAAGATGCCGCGGGAGCTCGCGCAGCTCTTTCTCGCGCTGTCCTCAGCGCGGAGATCAAAGGGCGGAATTCTAATGTCCTTGTTTAAAGTCCCCGGGGCGCGTCACATCTCCCCACTGACATGCTTCTTTCATATTCTCCATTACATCACGTACTTCCCAGACCTCAGACAAACCTCCGCGCCTTGCTTTTATAATGCGGAGCAAGCCCGAGATCATATTAACGTTAATTATCGCCAGCCGGCACAAATAGGCGGCTCCCGTCCCTTTGCTGCCTATTCAGGGAGCCTACGGAGTGAGGGAGTAGTTATAGTAGATTTGGGCGTACACCCATCACACGCGCACGCCGTGGCAGATCATCATAATTGTCCTAAACTTGTATTTCATAAGGTTTTCCGAGCGGTGGTACAGCGCAACGGGGGTCATTATTTACTATTAAACATTAAACGAATTTACAAAACTTAATGCGTGCGATTAAGCGCTGATTCTACGTAGGAAAGTAAAGAAGAGGATCCTGATGCTCAACATTCCGGAGACCAAACCCCATTTAAATTAAATTAACAAATATTGCATGTAAATAACAATAGCCCACGTTTAAAACAGCATTTTATTTAGATTATAAAAAAATAATCCTGCATCTGTTTTAGGTGTTCCAGCTGCCACTGTTCTAGAATTTAAATTAAATCAAATCTTATTAGGATCAAATTTAAGCACAATAAATGTTAACACAGTGAGCCTTTTGATTCTATCACTTGTAATTAGAAAAAAAGCGTGTATGGATTTGTGTCATCTTATTTCTTGTGTTCTTTAAATTTATAGTAGATTTATTAACTGAAATAAATGACCATAAAATTAAAACAGTGTTAGGACGTTCTACTGCGTCCGCTGATGTCGGTCATTCCGCCCCGTTCCGTGCGTTATTATAAGAATGAAATGCAGTAGACTGTTATGATTTGTAACGGGTTCGACCCATGTTACTCAAACAACTCAGTTCAGGTGTAAGTAAATGTCTGTGCTGTTTGGGGGAGGGACGTGCTAATGATTTGGTCGGCTCTGTGTGTGTGTGTGTGTGTGTGAGAGAGAGGGGGGTGTCGCGGTGGTTGATTATTCAGTGAAACAAAGGCTCAGCTGAAAAATGTTAGGCACATCAGTCACTTAACCCCCAATAAAAGGTATTTGAGTGTTATGATAGTTGTAATATAACAGATGCGCACTGAATACTAAACCAGGCACGGAGATTAATGAACCAAGATAGCAACCATACCCGTTTAAAAAATAAATAAATAAATAAATACCAAATAATATTATTGTGTATAGACTGATTAAAAACAATGCAATTTATGCTATCATAAGGAAAATAACAAGTTCTTCCATTCCAATGATTAAAAAAGGTAACAATGTCAACTTTAGAATCTAGAATCCAGGAGATTAAAATTACACAAATTGAAATCACTGAAAGTCTCCAGAAGAGCCTCAGATTCAAGAGGTTTTTAAAGTGTGGAGAGGTCCATTACAGTTCCTCTGAATGTATAGGTGAGAACAGCCGATTCACACCTGGGGAGGGTGAATCATTTGCATTTGAATGTTGTCTGGCATTGTAAAGCACTATAGTGACACTAAAAGAACAACCCAGGATTAATAGGAATTCTTATACTGCATAAACATTATTTAGCACAAAAAAATTCCTCGCGCTCGGGAAAACTATGCGTGCGGTTGAGCGCTGGTTAGACTATAGGAAATTAAATCGGAGGGTTTTTATTTAGACTATTAAAAAAATAACCTGCGTCTATTTTTAGGCGTGCCAGCTGCCACTTTTTAGTTAGAAGTTTTCAATAGAAAGCTTATAATGCCCACATGACATGACGGAATAAGGCACGGCTGGTGATGATTGGGGTTTGTTGGGTTACAGTGGATTTTACTACGCGGTGTGAGTGCAATGGCCATCCGTCTGCTCGCGCTGACTCTGCTCTCCGCGGATGGCCCCCTCCCACCTCTCGCTCCTTTGAAGTCCCCGGGCGCGTTCCATTTGCCCTGCTTGCATGCCGCACTTCCGCGTTGTTGCACGCGCGCTGCATACACAGCGCATAGTAAAATCCACTGTAGCCCAACAAACCCCGAGTATTTTATAGCGCGGGGTGCAAGCCCGGGCAACGATAGCAACGATAGCTCACCAGTCATGTGTAATTCTGCGGTCCCGCTGCTTCGCATGTCTGAAGGGGAGGCCGCCTAACTAGTGAGCGAGGAGCGATATTGATTTGGGCGCACGCCGTGACAGGCTGAAAAAACTGCTGTCAGATTAATGTGCAAAAACTATATAATAAAACTATATAAGACTACATGCCTTTATAAGACTTAACTTTTATTTAAGCGCACTCACAATAACGAAAAAACGTTGTGATTTTGTAAGTGTTGTGATTTTGTAAGTGTTGTAAGCTGCGCTGCTCTGTATTGTTTTTGGTGAACTTGAGCGCGTCAGAAAATGAACGCAAACGTTTTTTTTAAAGTCTGCTTGCTGTTTTCCCGACGCGTTCATAATCATTAGTCTACTTCTGCCAGTGCGCTCTGGAAAACTTAATGCATGCGGCTGAGCGCTGATTAAAACTATGGAGTAAATTAAAGAGGAGAATCACGATTCTGAAGTCCTGAGCCCAAACCTCATTTAAATTAAATCAACAAATACTATAAGTAAAAAAAAAAAACAATAGCCCACGTTTAGAAACCGTTAAAAAAATTCTTTCAGACATGAGTTGGCCCGGTGTTATGAGCAGAGCGCCGGGAGATTTCCTGAAGCTCAGAAATCACTGGGCATTTTTTCTAAATAGCCGCTATCTTTAACAACTGATGGAGGTTTTGAGCTGTATACACACGCATTCCTGCCTAAACAACTCTTAAAACTACACCTGTGACACAATAACAGTAATATTTCAAACATTCTGCAGGCTGATATTTGGAGAAAGGAAAGAATAATGAATAAACCAGTTGTTGGGTCAAAATAACCCAACCAGGTGTTCATTTGTAAACTACATCTCATATGAGCCAACATGAGCAACGCAACAATGTGTTTAAAGTACCTGAAATAATCCAGAACTTAAATAACAATAAACAGATACAGAGATACGCTGTATAACGGTCACTGTTGTATTTACGGCAACGAGCGAAAATGTCACTTTGCGCCACCTGGCGGCCATTTTACGAATGACTTTGAAATGCAACTAATTTATTTTGGCCGCTGACGTTTTCACGCGGCGGTGAGCGCGACGGTAATAACCATTCCAATTGATCAACTACTGTAAGATGAATGTGAAGCATGACAAAATGTGAAAAACTTAAAAGGGTCTGAACATTTTCTGTCAGCACCGTACATGTGAAAGAGAAACAGCCTGTGGTGTCAAAATTCACACACTTCATGCTCTTGCCTTCTTACATTTTTTGAATGCATGTATAATAATTTCAATGTTTGTAGTTTTGTTTACTTGATACAGATGAATAATTTGACCCTTTTGGATCATAGCATCATTACATCATTTGGATCATGTTCTTATTAGGCTAACTTTTGTGGGTTATCTCTCTTTCCTTTGATGTGCATTGTTAAAAGTGTGTGATTTTCTTTCTTTGCAGCATAAAAGAGTGGGTGGACCAGATGCAGCAGGAGCTGGTGACCCTAGCTGACACGGCCACTGCAGGAAAAAGCCTAGTGGAGGTTTGATTTTTTTCTTTTCTTTTAACTATCACTACTACTACAACTGCCTCAACACACAAATACCCATGTATGCTGCTTAAACATTCACCTCACATAAAAATGTAGATTGGGATTCAAATCAAAACCTGTCAGATTGTTCCCCTTTTGCATCCACATACTGCTTTAAAACCTTCAAAAAAATTGTTCTTGTCCTGTTGAAGGTACTGTATGCAGTTCACTGAAGCATTTTCAAAATGTATTTTACTTCTCCAGCCTTAATGCCATTTGATGAGTATTGTTGCCTCCCCCTTCTCACAGTAATGTTTAAACTACATGGCACATCTTGAACTCATTTGAAATCAGTGGCCATCACAGGGCACAGTGTTCGAAATCAAGGTACTGCTTTGAAATGGTGTAATTTCCTAAAGCATTTTTGTTTTTTGTTTTTTTTTTTCATTGCAGATCTATATGAAGAATCAGAAATACTACAGTGTGGAAACAAATCATGCAGGAAGACTGGTTGAGAATGCAGCACGGAATATAGAGAACTTTTTAAGCAAGCGTGCAAAGGCACTTGAGGTACAGCGTGCATATTTTATCATACTCTTGAAAACATAAACTACATACAACAAAGATTTTAAATGTGTGACAAGATTTAATAAGTCATAACACCGTAACGTATGCTGCACAGGAGAAATAAAACATGTTACGTTTTAGCAAGATTGTGCCATTATTTATGACTGGGAATTAAACGCTTAGGCAAACTTCCTTTTCTTTTGTTTGAGTGCTATTAAAATACAGGACAGTCCAAGGCTCTCTCACAGCTCTGCCGTTGCTGGAAGCACAGGTGTGTGTGTGTGTGTCTGCATGCCTGTATGTGTGCGTGCTTGTGCATATGTGTGTATTAGCCAGATGGCATTGCATTTGCACAACCAAAAGATGAATTGTTTTCCGTCTTTGAGCCTGTGGGTTTCTGTGCCCGCTGCAGATGTGCTAGCGGCTCCCCTGATGTCAGCCTACTGACCTGAAACATTGGAACAAAAAGTGTGTACGTGTGTGTATGCATTCATTAAATTGATTGGCACTGGACTGGGAGTTGGCATGCATTGGTAGGTCTTTAAAGAAGTCAAGGCTGGGTCAATGAGTAGTTTGGTTAAATGATCATGATTGTAATAAGTAGAATGTTTAAGCTGAGTGTAAAATATTATTTGTCTGCTATTGATGTGATAAAAAGGCAGAAAAAAGACGATTTCTGCATTTGACTTTACATCATTAAGCTCATTTAAGTTTTGTTTGGAGTCAGGGATGCAACTTTAAATAAGTACAACAGTTTTAAATAGATTGAAATACACTTTCTTTTAGAAACCTTGTTAAGAGTTTAGACGTGCATGTATGGTATTTTGTGGATTGGGTCACAATTCTGTGTGCACAGGAACTATTGCAATATAGACTTTTAGATATTGCGAGAATGATAAATCCATTCATTAATTAGTTTTACTAATCACATATGTACCATACTGTATACCATTTACATTTTAGTATATACTGGTCAGTACTGGTCAACTGGAATCCTTGTAATTTAACTGGAAAATGGGTCCAATGCAGAAGGCCAAAACATGCAGCTTCTTAAATGACCACATAAAGCTGGTTGAGTCAATTCCCATAGATGCTACTGTTAAAATGTCCAACTTTACAACAGAAATTAGCATAGTTGCAACCTGGTACAAAATCTGTATTTGTCTTCATGGCTAGATTAATGACAACAGTACGGGGTAAGGTTTTATGTAACTCATTAATTAAAATTACATTAAACATGCAGAATTTGAGTAGCAGCTGCTTTTCTAGTGTCAAACCACTAGCACTGGGCTATGCATCACTTTAACTAACCAGCGAACTACAATCCTTGTCACCTAACTTAGCACAAGAAATGTTGCCTTATGATTCTTATGATTGTGTAAAGCTCCTTGCGACAGGATGACATGTTCAATGTTCAATCAAATGCAAAGTAACGCTAGCATATATATTAACGTAAACTAGCTAGCTAGTGGTAACTGAGGTAAGTTGCCATGTTCCAGCCATCATCCAGGCTTAGTTTGCTCTGCCCATTTGCCCATCTATAGTTTAACTAGGGTGGAGTCAGCTCCTGCCAAGATGGCAACAACCAGAACAATAAGCATCAAACTGTTCAGAAAACCTATGGTTGATGTTATAAAGGGTTTGTTCAGTTCTTTTTATACAATCTATGATTAGAAAACTCAGTCCAGGGAAAACTCAGGGGGGAATTCAGACAAACCAGAGGAAACTTTATGAGGAACATATTTGAAACTTCACACAGATGATAACTCTAGAGCAAAATCTGTAGCTGTGCGAAGGCATCATTACACACTGCACCAGTGTGATGCCCTTGCAGGTATCAGTTGCCTCTAAAATATTTTACATCAAGTGGGGCAAAAAATTATTTAGTCAGCCACCAATTGAAAATACCATAGAAAATCTTTGGAGGGAGTTGAAAGTCCATGTTGCCCAACGACAGCCCCAAAACATCACTGCTCTAGAGGAGATCTGCATGGAGGAATGGGCCAAAATACCAGCAACAGTGTGTGAAAACCTTGTGAAGACTGACCTCTGTCGTTGCCAACAAAGGGTATATAACAAAGTATTGAGATGAAATTTTGTTATTGACCGAATACTTATTTTCCACCATAATTTGCAAATAATTATTATTTTAAAAAATCCTACAATGTGATTTTCTGGATTTTTTTTGTCTCTCATTTACATTTAGGCATTTGGCAGATGCTCTTATCCAGAGCAACTTGCATTTTTTAAAATTAATTTATCTCATTATACATCTGAGCAGTTGAGGGTTAAGGGCCTTGCTTAAGGTTGCCCAACAGTGGCAACTTTGGTGGTTGTGGGGTTTGAACCTGGGATCTTCCAAACTGTAGTCCAACGCCTTAACCACTGAGCTACCCCTGTACCCCTGTAGTGGCTGACTAAATACTTTTTTCCCCATTGTACTGTATATATGCTGGGAAAATGTAAGCGGTTAAATCCTTGATTAACCATCATCCTTTTTCTTGCTCCTAATTTCATGCCTTTGTTTGTATTAGACCTGGATGTTATGCATTTTACTTCTCAGGTGGTTATAACAGCATTCACTTCATTTCACACTCGTTAAAATGGTGCTGCATGTCCCCATGGGACTGCCTTCACCTTTACCAGCTGCCTTTAGGATTTAAGCTCTGGTTCTTGTTTTTGCCTTTGAATTGTTTTACTGCTTAGCACTTAGCTCCTTATTCCCATGCTTGCTTTATATTTATACCACTGCTCTGTTAAATTCTCTAATCTGTTTGTTTAAGCATTGTTGGCTAATTTTCTGTAATAGCAGCCCTGAAACTTTCTCTGGCTGTGAATTCAAATCATATATTGGGTTTATATTGTGTTTAGTTATTTTTCTTATAGTTACAGCTGACTCACAGGGACAATACTGGAATTACTCCACGTAATATATGGTTAATAATAAATAGTTAATAAAAACTGCTGCTATTTACCTTCCATAGACAAAAGGTATAATTAGTATTAAGTAATATCACACGAAAGAGGATATAGCATGGCTGTGATGCGGTTGTAGACGAACGTGTATTCATCGTCACTGTAGTGCTCTTAATCAGGCGTGAGAGAGTCATTTGGAGTTGTTAGCAACTAGTTAACTTTCTAACTGTAAATAAAAGTACAATGATTGCGGTAATGCAATTTAAAACGAGTTAGAAGCAATCATTAAAAAGTATATATATTTTTTTAAGATAACATTAGATTTTCCATGAGTCTTTTGGCAGGCTTTAGCTTTCCTCAGTACTGAGGACCATATAGACCTACAGTACTTTCACTCAAGCTGTGAGCAACAGAGTAACTAACCATTGTAATACACCAGGGATGGGGCGTGATACATATAGTTAAATGTCCCAGTGGTATTACTGTCCATTATCATTACTCATATAATCACTTCCATTCAGATTGCTCAATCAGAACTAACTGTTGTATAATGCATTATAATGGGCAGTTGGTGATATAGTAAAGCCTTCCTTATTTATGTAACATTTAAATGACACGGAGGTAGTTCATGAGGACTTTTATTGACCACTAGCTAGCCAGCCAGAATTTATGCAGGTGAGAGAATGACTGTAGCTTCTGTAACCTAAAATCTAACTAAAATGCCTCACAGATGTTCCAGAGTGTCACAGAGTGGTGGGCTGTAAATGCAGAGGTACAAACGTCCAGTCTTTGTGTTTACAAAACAAGAACTTTAAACAAAACTTGGACAAAGGAAGTTGGCTATATGCTGGAACATATTTCACACAGAACATTCATCAAATTGTAACTAACATACAAGTATCAAAAGGTACAGGAAACTAAACAGACTAGGACACAAGACAGACAAGAAAACTAAAAAAAAAGAAACTAAACAGACTCGAGGACTAATCACACAAGGGACTAAACAAAACAGGGACCAGGCCTACTAGCTGTTACACACACTAGCTGCTAAGCTGGATGGTAGCTAAACAGACTAATAGCCAAAGATACAAGGGACGAACAGACTAGGTATGAAACAGACTAAGATCTAAACAGATTAGGAGACTAAACAGACTAAGAGCTATGCAGGTTAGTATCTAAACATGTTAGTAGCGAAACAGACTAAGAACTAAACAGGCTACAATGGCACTTACACAGGGGAGACAAAACAGACTAAGATACAAACTAACAAAGTGACACACCGACAAAGAGACAAACTAACAACACATCCTAAACCAAAACAGATGTAAACTTTACTTAAACAGCTCCACAAAACATATGCCAACTAAACTAGAACAAACTAAAACAGAACGAATGCCCACTTTATATAACCAATGCTCGACCCAGAACCAACAGCTATTCATTAAGTAACTAATGAGCTACCTCGGTTCAGGTGGGCGCTCTCATCACCTGACCGAGGTGCATTCTGGGAAACTATGTCCAAAAACATAAAACTAGGGGTGATCGCTTACATTGTAAATGTATTTTGTATATTTGTATATTTGTACAGCCTATTATTTTATATTTTTATCAAAAATATTCTTATATTACCTTCAGAAATTTAAAGCTTCTTTTTAAAATTAAATTATACTCTTTAAAGCAATTTATTTAATCATGGAGAAACCTTTTTTTTTTTGGTCACAATTCAGGGGCATTATTATTGAAAAATAATCTATAGGTGGTTTGGCTATAACGGTAGGCCATGTTGTGTTTTACCCCTTCTGCTTTGTGACTCCTTTGTTCATGATTTCAACTCTTCACCTGATCGTGTTGTCATCCCCTCCTTGTTTCTTTTTTTCTTCCTTTAGTTTTTCCTCTTGTCCCAGGGATGACCCTAATTTGAACCAACCTCTGCAAGGGACTTTCTCACTTATGTGTCTGCTGTCTTCTTCTCTGATGGTGATTCTCCACAGCTGCCACACTCTGTCTTCTCTTGGGCTCACTACCTGCTTCCATTCTTTCTCATTCAGTCCTGACTTTCTTCTAAATGTTGAAGCTGTTTATATATTTCACAAGCTTTTGTTAGCTCTGGTTAGCTATTTTTGGAATCTCATGGTATCTTATGTGCGTTAACCATGCTGGATCTGAGTGACAGCTGCTTTACAGGTGTTAGACCACTAGTTGTCTGTTATGCATCACTGCATCGAACCATTCATTCATTCATTTATTCATCTTCTATAGCACTTATCCTGAGTACAGAGTCATGCCTATACCACGAGACTTTGGACACGAGACAGATGGTGTGCCAATCCATCAAACACTCAACACATATTATAGGCAATTTGGGAATGCCAGTTAACCTAATCTGCATGTCTTTAGACTGTGGGATAAAACCGGAGTACCCGAAGGAAACCCACCAAGCACAGGAAGAACATGCAAACTTCATGCAAACAGAACCGAGACAAGAATCAGATCCTAATCCCTGGAGGTGTGAGGACACATTACTAACCACAGTGCCGCTGTGCCGCCTATTTTAGATAACCAGCTAACTGGAATCCTTGTAATAATAGGCTAGTAGTTAACCTTACTACAAGAAATGTAGAAGTTGAAACAGGAACAACCAGAGCTCTCACAGCTCCAAACCTGCTTTTCAGAAAACCTGGCCGAAACCTGTCCATCTTTGGGAATGATGCCTATACCCAAAGAGGAAATTAAGTGTACTGTAGGTGATCGCCCATATTTTCTTCTGACATGGGAGGAAACCAAACAAACCAGAGAACACTCCATGTGGAACATATTTGAAACTCACACACATTAAATCTAGACCAGAAAACCTGGAGCTGTGAAATGGCATTGTAGCTGTTTATATACTCCTTTAGCTTAAAACTGTCGGGTTAGCTATTTTTGGTATTTCAGAGAAGCTGGGACGACACTGTGAAAGCTACTTCCATTTGTCATCTTCTTATTACCTTTTAAGGTAACACATAACTGTAACTTATAGCTCTGCTGTACTTGATCATCTTGTCCCGTTGCTTATCCTGCTTGACCTGAGCGATAATTTTCTTTTTTTTACAGTTCACTTCTGAACTGTCCTAACAATATCTGCTTCATTAGCTGGGTTTTGTAATTATATATGTCTATCTTAAAATGTGCAATTTTACTTGGCTCAGATAAACAGTTTATTCATGTTTCTTGTGTTTAGGGAAATAATTTGTTAGTAGATTTGGCAAAGTAGCACTGTATTTATTAAAGTTTTTGAATGTTGGTAAATTGTTTGAGACAAACCAGGAGATTTTTCTTTGATAATATAAAGTTTAGGATAAGGTTGGTCCATGTGAGTTGGTCCTGGAGATGTATCTGTAATTTCTGTGGAAGTTACTTGCGAATTTAGGTTGCCGGTCTGTTTGTATCAGAGCTTTTGGGGGCCTGTGTCAGGGTTTGAACTGGGGACTTTCGGATCAGCAGTCCAACACCTTAACCACCCCTTTCCACACAATCTGAAGTTTATGGTACTCATCATGAAACAAACACCCTATCCAAACTGACAAGTGAGAACTAAGCTATGGATATGATGCAAGCTAGCTTCTAAAGCTAATGCTGAGGCTAAAGTACCACATGGAAAAAAGACAAAAACCAAATCACATCAAGAGACACAACACAAGAACAGTTTAAGCAGGGAGGACAGCTGATAGTAATAGATAAAGGACAGAAAACGAATGGTTACTATACCCTCTCTTTTCTGAGGGAGGGGAACGAGGTACAACACACAACGTATGGGATATCACGCCCTCTTGTGTCCTGACCGAAGCCACCTATATTCACGGCGTAAAGGCAGTCAAACCTGTAGTGACGTAGGTAAAGCCCCGCCTATATCTATAAATCATCGTCACCACGCTTGACTCTTAGTTCGACAGCTGCTCTTTGCT
The DNA here is from genome assembly GCF_024256425.1 of Clarias gariepinus. Classification (NCBI taxonomy): domain Eukaryota; kingdom Metazoa; phylum Chordata; class Actinopteri; order Siluriformes; family Clariidae; genus Clarias; species Clarias gariepinus. The sequence goes on along the minus strand of NC_071106.1, from coordinate 12,858,389 downwards.
GAGCTAAGCTGAGATGTGGGGCAGCAATGTGTTGTACCTCATTCCTCTACCTCAGGGAACTGGGGTTATAGGCATAACCATTCGTTCCCTTTCAGTCAATTTACTCGGTACAACACATAACGTATGTGGCATATATTCACGCCCCCCCACCGAGCATCTACCAAAGTTTAAAAACAAGAACCTTGATAGCTACTCGACTACCTAATGGACCTCGCAGCGAGGACACCAGACACATGATGTCAAGACAGTAGAACCAGACAAAGGTGTACCAACTGGCTGCCGTGCAAATATTACCTACGGACATGCCCTTAAACAGCACCCAAGATGTGGCCATAGCTCTCGTTGAATGTGCCTTTACACCCTGAGGCAATGTGACACCTTTGCTGCTATAAACTAATGATATAGCTTCCACAATCCAATGGGAAAGCCATTGTTTAGACAATGCCTTACCCTTTACTGGACTGGCAAAGCAGACAAACAGTTGATCACATAAGCGTCATCGACCTCTAGTGCACGTACTGGGCACAAATTATGCAATTTTTCCTGCCCCTCAGAAGCAAAAGGGGGGGAGGGAGGGGGTGGGGCAGAAGCTATGAAGGTCACTACCAGAATTAAGGACAGGCCCTGCTGGTGCACCTTCTCTGTGACAGACAGAATAAGTTCTACTGAAGGAAAAGCATACAATAGAGCAGGAGGCCATGAGTGTGCCAGTGCATCGACCCTCAGAGAGGCATTGCGATCTGTTATGGAGAAGAATAGTGGGCAGTGAGCATTTTCTTTAGATGCCAAAAGATCCGCTACTGCCCTGCCGAAGCACTCCCATATCTAAGCTACCACCCATGGGTGTAACCTCCGTTCTCTCACAAGCGGGCCCCCCCTGGAGAGAAGGTCTGTCTGCAGATTCAGGTGCCCTGGGATGTGAGTGGCAGAAGATGAACACTGGACCTTAGCAATAGAGAATGAGATAGTTTTAGCAGGGGGAGTGAGCAAGTGAGTGTTGTGTGTCCTGATCAGAACATGATGGCCTGTCAGAGTCAGACGAGAATGTCTCAGGGCTGAAAACACCGCCAACAGCTCCAAATAGTTGATGTAAAGCCTGCGTTGATCCTGTGACCACGCCCCTCTCACCGCAGAACACCGCCCCTCTCAGTTTCCCTGCTGCCAAAGCTTCTCTCCCTATAAAATTTGAGCTAGGAGGAGTGAGGATCCTCCCTCCTGGTCACTGAATCCTTCCAGAGGTGGGGGCCATACTCCAGGCCGACTGCCATGGGTTTTCCCCTGGAGGTTGTTGCTTTACCAGCCTGAGCTAGCTGACGGGAGTGGTCTTTTGTAAGGGGGCCGCAGAGAGGTCACTTTTCGAATCTGTTTGAGATTCACCTCTCGTCGCGGAACAAGCCTGTTTAAACAGAAGGACAGTAGGGCCAGAGACTCCATAATTATGCGAGGGTGTCAAATAAGCGGCCAAAGACGGCTCCATTGGCGGTGGACTAACCAGTTTCCAGCTTACTCAGTTGCCTCTAATTCCAAATACTGTCCGTAACCGGGCACTGATACGTGGGTCGACAGTGGCTTGCTCCATGACGATGTGAACTCACAGATAAAGTCGAGAAACATGGGCAAGTAGTTGTTGGTTCAGGAGGGAGAAACAATCCCGCAAACTTTGACGGTTTCTGAGCCGGCTGTGGAGAGGGCGACTTCATCTCCAGCTTCTCGGCCGCTCAGTGGTAGTGAAGTGCCGTCCCAAGCGGCTAACGTAGTAGCAGCGGAGCACTGAGTACACAGCAAAATTTTATGCTCAACCCTTTGACAAGCTGTGCATTTCCGGACCAATGTTGAGCACGTCATCTTCCTCGAAAGCACGCTGCTCAGTGCGTGGCTGCTGGCCAGCGCTGTAGGAGAGCTCACAGTCCTCTGACCCCTCAAAATTCTCCATTTGGTCTGCCCAGCTAAGAGCAGGGCTTTCTGCCAAAAACTCCTTGTCCTCAGACACAGGCGAAGCTGAAACTGCTAATTTGGAAAGGAGGGGGTTCCTGCTGAACGACTGTATTTTTCCCCAATATTCTCTTCACAAACGTGACCCGTCTTTCCTGAGTTGAACGCCAGAGCTGGCGACAAAGCGCACATGACTCGGGCTTAGCTAGCGCTCTCCTAGCATGGAGAATCCCCAGACCGATGGGGCACGATCTGGCTGGTCCTTCTTGTGCAAAGAGAAGCCACACTCATGAGGGACAGGGGTGAACAGCGGACTTCTTCTTTGCCACATGAGCTTCCTTGCTTATACTAGTTAGCACCGTTAGCCTGGCTAAACAAAAGCCAATCAAACTGAGATGTCGCTTATGCTCTGATTGACAGTGAAAAATCAGCGCTCCGCGGACAGACGACTCACCAAATGAGGCTGTTGTCGCTAACACCAACAGGAACAGTTAAGCTGATTTTAAGCTCAGTCGTATAATGTAGAATGTAGAGTTAACTAGCAGCACCTAGAAAACTTTGTTCTCTAAACTGCTCGCAGTTCCTTTTGACCTGCACATTTTCGTTCCCTCACACTTGGTATCACACTTAACATGGCTGAACACCCTGTGAAGTGAACTTTGCAGGGTACTTCAGGCTGATCAGAACGCACCTATAGATGTTACAAAGTAGATGCAGGAGAACACTAAGGGCACCATGTAATTGACATGTGACTGCTGAACAAAGTCTAAAACAAATGTCAACAGGACAAAAATAATGAGAATACTCTAGTAAACTAATATACTAAAATCTAGTGCATTGGTGGCTCAGTCGTAGGTTTCACGGCTGCCAGGCGAAAAGGCCGTGTTTAGTTTCCACCCAATGCCCAAACCCCAGCCACTAGGTACAGTGTCGTTCTCAAGCCTGGATAACAAGGGAGGGTGGCAACAGGAACGTAAAACCTGTGCCAAGTCGTGTGCGGATTGATTAGCCCGCTCTGGCTCCTTGATGAGAGCAGTAGAAAGACCTCAAATCTTTCTTTCTTCTTCATTTATTTCTAAAATTACTCTGTGTGAATATACTGTACAGTACTGTGCAAAAGTCTTGAGCCACCTCTCATTTTTCATATTCTTTATATTTTGTTTCCAAGGAGCCAGACTTTACTGTGTGTTTAATGTAGTTTTTTAAAAAAAGGGTTATCCAGGCTTCCTGAAGGTTTTTTCTGCCTCTCCTTTTCAGTCCACTCTCCGTACCTGAGCAGATTCAGAGGAAGATTCTTTGTTTGTCACACAGTGACCTACGAATCCTTCAAGATGATGACAGACGATCAGAGCAGTGATTAGAAAACTTGTAGTGTTGAATGCTGAGTGGTTGGAACGAATGAGGGGGGAAATTATTTATTTATCTTTTTAATTTAATCTACACAATTTAATTTAATACGAAGAAATGAGGGGTGGCTCAAGACCTTTTCTGTATTTACGGTAAAAAGTCTCAAACTGGGCAAAATATCCTAAACATATAAGGAACGCACATAAAAGCACATACAATTCTTTGTTAAATAATAATAATAACAATTATAATAATAATAATAATTAAAAGACATGTCTAGGTAGCTACCGTAAAAAGGTTTTTGCCCCGTCCCGTTTTTTTTTTTTTTGTATATTTGTAACACTTAAATGATTTAGATCATTAAACAAATCTGAATATTTCACAGAGATAACCTAGGTAAATACAAAATGCAGTTTTTAAATGATGATTTTATTTATTTAGGGAAATAAGTCGTCCTAACTTACATAACTGGTTGTGTCACTTTGGTGGCAACAACTGCAGTCAAACATTTGTGATAACTGGCAATGCGTCCTTTTACACTGTTTGTTACTGATGACACTGTTACTATTTTTGCACCACTGCACAGCTCAGTGAACCCTTTTTTTTTCGACAGAGCAAGTCAGGATCAAGTCCTTTGTCAAATAGGATTTTGCAGCAACTGAGTCAACTTGGGTTATTCTTCTCAATGCTGAGTTAAAGTTAAATTAGTTATGCTGTATATACAAGTACTGTATACGCTTTAGGTTAGCCAACATACAGACATTTGCACTTGTTAAATCTTAAACACTTACAGAATTATTGAGTTCACTTGTTGAGAGAAAACATGCATGCTGCTAATAAAAACACAGATGTGTAGGCTTCCTGTTTCCTACTTTGTCTGTAGAATGTGCCAAAATCCAAAATTAAGTATTTTTTTTTTCGAATTAACAAAATAGAGATTAGGATGTAATGCAGCATGGCATTTTAAATAAACTTGTTCATCTGACTCATCACTCTTGTACCAATGTCTATGAGAACACCCTATGATATGAGTCCTTAGTGATGTGCTCCCAAAAGCACTCAGGTAAAGGATGGAGAGAGACAGAGAGAGAGAGAGAGAGAGAGAGAGAGAGAGAGAAAGACAGAGTGAGATCCTTATTGTCAGTCTTTGCAGTATGATTCCTTTGATATGGCTGATGAGAGTGATGCTCTGATTCAATGCGACTCGCTTTGTGTTTTGGTTTTGAAAGGGTCTCTGGTTTCAATTTCCTCTATTTTCCAGAATCAAGGTGTGTGTGTGTGTGGGTGGGTGTGTCACCCCCATACTACATAGCATTGCCCTGGCTTTAATAGGTTCACTGTCTCAAATCATATCAGTGGCTTCTAGAGTCAGTCTGTATACAGAGCTGCAAATAAATGTTTTAAATGTATTGCATGTAAACAGCCCTTCTATCATTTCCTCAGGTCGGCTATCCTTCTGACTCACAAGCACACCTGTGGCTTACTTATAGTCTGTGAATAATAATACTTCATAAAATTTTTATCAAGGCCTTTTGCTCTTCAATCTTTGCTCCTTCCAGTTTCTGCCAGCCTGCATATTTGTATTATTTATGTCAAAAGAAAGAAAAGGATCTGGTGAAGGAATGACTGTTATAACATATACTGGACACCGATCCGCCATAACATTACAACACAAAACATTACGCCCAATAGTGTTTAGGTTCCTCTTGAGCCATCAGAGAGGCTCTGGCCCCTAGTTCATGGCTCTGCAGGGTCTCTAGGGCTGTGCTCTGGTGACTGGCACCAGAATGTTGGCAGCGGATCCTTTGGGTTCTGTGGGTTGCTGCGTGGATCAGCCTTGTTTGTCAGATGCATCCCATAGGTTCTTGTTGGGAGCTAGGTTGGCAGCCTATGGCTCTTTACCTTGAAGTGGGCTGTGGTGCACTGGGTGTTCTGGTGCCTTTCTTTTGTGGCATGAATTGTGAAGCATTATCTTTTTAGGTACAGGCTGGCCTTTAATGAGCCTTGGGTGCCCATGATCCTGTCACCAGGTTACTGGTATATAATTGAAAATCAATGTTAATGTGTTAATGTTATGAGGTGGTAATGATATCTACATCATAAAAAGGTCTAACTTGTCTCAAAACATTAAATAAGATAAAATGAGATAAATCTTTATTAATGTGAGGGAAATTGCAGTTTTGCAGCAGCTCAGACAAAAGCACAGACTAAAACATACAAATGTGACTAGGAATGGATAAATAGGCATGTAGTTTGTTAAAAAGTAGGCTTAGAGCACGAGGCAGGGTACACCCTGGCCAGGGTGCCAATCCATTGCAGGGCACACACACATACACACACTCATTCACACACTATTGGCAATTTGGGATAGGCAATTAGCCTAACTTGCATATCTTTGGCCTGTGGAAGGAAAGCAGAGTACGTGGAGGAACCCCACCAAGCACGGAGAGGAAATGCAAATTTCATGCACACAGAGAAGGAAATCGAGTCTGGCCGGGAATCGAACCCGGACCCTGGAGGTGCAAGGTGACAGTGCTAACCACCATGTAAACAGATGTTTACTGATCTGGGTTAGCTTCTGTTGGTCAGGTCTAGGTTTAGCAATGTTGTGTACCAAAAAATGTGTTCCAAATATGGTTGAAAAAACATTTTTTAATTATTATTAATATATATTATTATTATCTAATATAATTATTAATTATATTTAGGAAGAAAGAGACATTGAGACCCATTGAGAACCTCATCCTTGAGTTGTGCTGGAGAAGGCTTCATGCAGTGGTCTGACTCTCCCCTTATAAACAATGATACTGGAGAGAAATTAATTCTGGACTCTGGACTGAAATAAATGTTATGACATTGCATTAGCTTATCGAAATGATGCCACGGCTGTTATCAAAGCAAAAGGCGGTCCAACGGAATATTACAGTGTGAGCCTTTTTGTTGGCCAGCCTGTGTGTAAATGTTTTTTTTTTTTTTTCCCTAGCAGATGTTATTTTCACACACTTTTGTTTGTGTTTCATCCAACAGAATAGGATTCCATGTATGTGCCCACACAGAGCTAACAAAGGCATTTGGTCTGGTTTCAAGTGTGTGCTCTTTAATTTTACTCTGTGAAAGAACTCTCTTTTGGGTCAGTGCTGTGTGTGGTTGGTGTTAGTTGTATATATAATTTTTTTTTTTGCATGTTTCTGGATAGTTATGCTTCCATGTGTGTAAGCCATTTATATATTGGAAGATATCATTTTTTGGGGATCACTGCTTGCATTTTACAGTTTTTAGCTATATCACAAGCTGTGTGTTGTAGTTGTTGTTGTTGCACTTACAGTTAAAATGCATTTTTGAACTTATAGCTTAAAAATAAATTATAGTATTAAATCCAATTCACTAAATTCACTAATTTACTCCACCGTTAACAACTAGAATGTGGAAAGACAGCATCCAAACATACTAATTCACCATAAAACTTAACGTCCATGATTCCCTCAGATCTGTACCTTTACCCACGACAAATCTATTTACAAAGGCTTGGCTAAATAAAGATGTTTTCATCCTAGACTTTAATGCTTAGACAATGCAGCTATGGACATATTATAGTAAACAGAATGAGCAGCTCACATCTCATACCTTCTGGTCCAAATCGTTTCTTTTTTTGTCACATTACTCTCATAGATGCTATGCAGTGCATTACACAGGAAGCAAAATTGAGTGGTTCTTCTTATGAGTCTTCGACTCTGAGTCGTTTGTTTGCTTTAAATCTATTGCACCCGGTAGCGTCTATGGGAGTCACGTGACAAAAGAACAAGCAATTTGGACTCAAAGGTAACTATAAATTTTTGCTTCCTTCATAAAACCTACAGAGGTTTTGCGATACTTTGCGCATGCTTGCTTAATAGAAAATAACGAATTACACTATGCCAAGGTCTTTTACTGCTGCATTTGATGAAACAGAAAGGTTGTCTTGAGTTTCTGTGTGATCAAAAACCTGTGTCTCTCATCTAGCTTTGCTGAAACATATAACTGCGTGTCTTCAGCATAACCATGCAAACTAATACAATCCATGTGAATCATGTTACCCAGAGGAAGCATATAGAAAGAAAATAGCAGCGGGCCTAAAAAGGAACTTGTGGAACACCAAACTTCATTTTAGTTCATATAGAATACAAAGAAGTTACCATTTACTTCTACAAACTGATAACAATCTGTCAAATAGACTTGAGCCAGTAGAGGACTGCTCCCTTAACTCCTACAACCTTTTTTTAATCTATCAAGGAGAATATGATAAACTATGATGTCAAACGCTGCACTGAGGTGTCTCTGTGCTATGATGAGGCCTAAATCCTGACCAATACATTTCATGAATGTTATTCCTACAATATGTAGACATGAAGATACTTGCTGTGCTATATTTATTTCTAGGATCTTGGAGATAAAGAAGGTTTGATATTGGCCTCAAGTGGGATAGCTGACAGGGGTTGAGTCCGTTTTTTTAATCAGGGGTTTAAGAACTGCTATTTAAAAAAAAAAAAGATAGAGTAAGTACAGTAGCCACTGGTGAGTGAAGAGTTGACTATTTTTTAAAAGAGGTTCAGTCAGATCTGGTATTATTCGTTTAAATGAATATGTGATGATTTTGCCTAAAATTATCACCTACATTGTAATTTTCTGGTTTTAAAGCCTGATATTTAAAATTTTGTTATTTAAAAAGGCATTCCTCACTACTACATGTTATTGGCATGTATGTTTTTGTGATGGTCTTATTACTAGAGATGGTTTCATTACCATTATGGTGAGGCATCTAATATTTAACAGTCCCACTGTAGCTACAGATCACAGGTGCTGGCTGTGCATTCATTGTACACTCATTTTATATTAATTAGATTACTAAAACTGACTTTTTTTAGTTTTTCTATATATTTTAGTTTGCCTTGGGGAACAGACGCAGTTTGTACATGATGGAACCTGAGTAATGATCCTGTGCAGCTTGCAGTCTATCAGGTTAGCCTGTTTGTCTGCCCCTGTCCTGGGCTCTGGATAGTTACTGATTAACTAGGCCTTTTCTGAGACTGTGAGCTTAAGACCCTGAGATTACCCGTTATGCATGGTATACTGACTCCCGGGATAGTTAGTACCGCTGGTGCCCCTTTAACCCTAGCTAATTTCATGTCCCTCGGAATTGAGTCGCCAATAATCAGAGTCTTTCAGCATGAATTAGGTATTATTGTGACTATGTGTAAACAATATAATATCAAAATTTTAACAAAGTATTAATATTTAATGCTAACATTGTATGCCAAAATGATTTTTTTTCCATAATATAAAACCTTCAGTTTTACATGAATACTATTTGTATTATGATTAACAAGAACATGAAAAGTCCAAAAAACATGGGACCCATCAAACAGTTTCTGTTTATTTAACGTCCTAAATGAAAATTAGTATATGCTTGTGCACTTTTTTTTTTCTATATATTTATGATCAGTTGTGTATATGTGGGTTTTTATACTATCAATCAATGAGTGTATTGGTTTAGCTATATTTGATTAAACTGTCTTTATTTTAATTAATTACATCAGCCTATAAATCTTACATCTCCTTCACAAGCAAGGTCCTTCTAATTCCCCATGACACAACTTTCCTGGTTTAATTAAACTTGTGCTTGGTGTCTGTTTACAGTTTTGATTGTGTTTAGATTCTTTGCTTTCATCAAGTGTAGTTTCATCCCCAGTCTCTCTCTCCTTGTTTTTTTTTAACTGACTTTTCGAAGACTTTATCTCATGACGTAAGAGTCGGGTGCTCTCTGTTATGCATCTTCTCATTGTTTTGTTATTATATATTTTTGTGTATAGTGTTTACATATAGCATACACTATTTTTCTTATTTGTGTATTTTACTGCAACCAAGGGGCGAGAGAGAGAGAGTGAGAGAGTGAGTGCAGGGCTGGAACACTAAGCAGACACATTGCCTCTGACATTGCCTCTCACTGCTGGTCATTTATTCCTCCCAGCTCACAGTTCCAGCCAGGGAGGCTTAACGTCATTATCATCGGGCAGCCGAGGGCACTTGACTCTGGCTCTCTCCTGGTAGCAGATGCATTTGTTGTGTTGGCTGTCTACAGTGCCTGAGGGCTTGCTGGCAGCAGTGCTGATCTGGAACTTTATGACTCAGTCCATCGTACCTGAATTAATTAAATTGGTTAGGATTATGGCAAATGGGGAGTATAATTTCAGCATAGCATTCACAATTCACAGAGCATGCTGAGCCGAAAATATTGCACAATAGCCTGTAGTTACGACTTGTGGAGCAAAGCGTTTACAAACTGAGAACTGACTAAGAATAGGGGTGGGAGATATGGTTAGACAAAATCAATATCATAACATAAATATGTTACAGTACAAGAGTCTGGATATTGTCTGGGGACTACTGCTATAGCACAGATTCATTACACTAATTGAATATTAGCTTTTTTAAATATAAATGGTAAATAATAAATAATGGATACAATTATTTTATGTTTTTTTTAGCAAGCCATATATAATGTAGTGTATTAGCTCTGATTTACGGATCATTTGCTAATGCATCAACATGCAAAAGCTGAAATATAGAATTTATAGAATTGTGCAAACACTTTTACTGACAGAGCTTTGTCATTCAAATAAGCAACATATCGTATGTTGTTTGATATGTTTATTTTCTTTATTTATCTAATTTTTAAAATCAAACTAGTTTACTATATTCTAGATTTATTACATGTCAAAAGTTTCAAGCCTTTTTTTATTTAAATGATTATGGCTTACAGCTCATAAAGCTAACTAACTGAGTCTGGCCGGGAATCGAACCCATACACTGGAGGTGCAAGACAACAGTGATAACCACTCAACCACTGTGCCACCCTAGATTCTAAAAAAATATATTTATATATTATTGTGATAATAGTTATTATCATGGTCAACAAAACAGTTAGTGGTAGTTTTGGCACTGATGAACCACGTAAGAGGTGGTTTCAATCCGAATCATCTGTCAAGCTCTGGTGTGGTGCTCATGTTGAGAAAGTAAACTGTACCAAAACTAGACCAATGCACATACCTGACGGAAATATCTTCAGCTAATGAGCATGTCACAGTTCGGCAGGAGTAATCCATGCCCCCTCCTGTATTGTATTTCCCTAAAGTGGTAAATGCAAGCAGTGTAATAAACAATCACCAGTCTGAAGACCTACTTGCACTGGTTCTTCTTCCTGTATTTGAAGGCAAATATTTATAAACTCCTCAAATGATATAAGCAGATCAAACAAACTCTGAAAAAAGGTGTCAAACCACTTTTAGATCCTTAATAAGCAAGCCCGAGGTAAGGAAAAAGAAATAAGAAAAAAACTTTGAGAGGAGCCAGATGTAAACGTGAGCCCCTTCTGTCCGGGGTCATATAATAGTTCATTATAAATTATTACTCTTCTTCAACTGTATTCTTTTGGACAACATCTAAAGACTGCAGTTTACAAACATATTGATAAGATCTGCATATAGTAATATGACACTCATTTGTAGAGCTTGCATATTGGTTAGTGTTGAATTATTCTGGCAGATGAAATAGTGTGTTTTGCCTGCTATCAACACAAAAATGTGATGAATTATTCACGGCATGTTATTATTAATAATAAATGTGAACCGTTTGTTTGGGAATTGGTATTAACTTTATCTCCTTGTACAAGGGAGATGGCTGTGTTATATTTGGCTATGGGTATGAGAGAGGAGTGCAACACTTACATCCAATAAATCCTGTTTGTCTTGCGGCTTTACTTTGATATCCAGCCTCTATTCTGAGCGATGCAAAGTATTGTGCAAAATTATTCTAATGTACAGTAAGATTCTGTTGGCTGTAAATAATTATTTCTCTGAATTGTATTTGAGTGTCGCTGAAGGCGGACATTGACATCATCAGATGTATGTAACATTTTTAGGTTTTAAAAATTAAAATATAATTGCATTATAGACAGAAATCTTTACCTTTTTGTTCTGCTAGACTGTGCATTTGCACCAATGATGTGTGTAGTCTAATTAAATCCTGAATTATTGATGTTGTTTTGTACCTTTTTTGAGACAACAAGCTGATTAATTATTTAGGAAAAGTCATTAGTGTGTATGTGAAAGCAAGAAAAAAAAGAGTGTCTATATAGAACCTTAGAGAACAAATGAATTAGTGGCATAATCTCTTTTCTCTTATATTTTGTTGTGTCAGTGTTCTGACACATTTCTGTCCACGGAGTGGGAATATGGATAGATCAGAGAAAAGTGAAGCAGATGTAAGTGCTTTTAGAGAAAATTTCCGACAATCTGAATAGACCAAACAATTATATCAAATCATTAATTAATTTGTTCCATCCTTTTCCGAAATCGCTTTATTTGGGTAATGGCCATGTAGGACTCTGAGCACACTGCAGGAATATTCAGCCTGGAGCCTGTCCCCAGGGCACTAGGTGGGGTACACCTAGAACTCTGTGCCAATCTATCGAGGTCACACAAGCTCATACCCCTAATTCACACTCTATGGGCAATTTGCAGATGCCAGTTAGGCTAATCTGAACGTCCTTGGACCGTGGGAGGAAACCTGAGTACCCAGAGGACACCCACCAAGCACAGGGAGAACATGCAAACTCCACACACACCGATGCAAAGGCAGGATGCGGGTCCTGGATTTTGTGTTACGAGGCCACAGTGCTAACCACTACACTGCCACAATCAAGGAATATGCTTTATCTGATTGGATGAGAGGCATTCCACTAGTGGTGATAATTGAGCATAACAGCACTGGGATGTTTAACTATTTGCTTAACTCTGTGTCACTGATGTCGGTCACCAGCATGGGTGAAGTTAGGGCGGGACGGTCTGCAGGGCTGAGGGAAGGGGAAGCTGTCTGTCAAAACCCACGTTCAAAACCAATCATGGAAACATTTTCAGCAAGAAAACACATCTGATAACATTGTCATCCTAAACAACATTGTTACCTTAATAATTGCTTCTAAGTTGTTCCCAATTGCCTCTGAACGGGCTGTGTTATACTGTTCACAGCTAGCATGAACTGCAAAGCTAGCTTGCTCCCTAACCCATGAAAAAGGACAATACTTGGTGTGTGAAACAAGGGATTGTATACCCTACCTTACATAGTGCAATTCGTTTCCATTTTGCATTATTTAGGAATCAACCCTGAAACCCTGGAAGGTAGCTGGTAGCGGAATGAGTATGCTGAGCCCTCATGCTTTTGGCTGTATCATTTACTTTTTCATTTATTGCATTGGGAAGTTGCAATACTAGAAGAGCGACTTACTGTACATTTATCACATAACAGATATGAGCACTTGCTTAAAGCCCCGACGCTGGCAACTTGGTGGTGCTGTGGTTTGAACCTGGGACCTTCTGATCAGTAGCCCAACATCTTAACCACTGAGCTTCCAATAACAGCCATAATGATATTAATTATAACAGCACAGTGTGATATTGCTTAATTATCTCAGTCTCTCAACACACAGACACCCTATTGATTGATTGATACCTAGTGTCAACCTGGACCAACTGCACCACTCAGTAAACAGCAGATGGAAATTTCTTTTGTCCTGTTCATGATGTGTGAGGCAGACAAGATATTTCTTTTAAAGGAAGTGGACACCTTGACCTTCTGTCAAGTGCTTGATAGAAAAGTCATGTTAAGTTTGCGAATGTCTCATGGAATCAAAGAAATGCTTTTCCAGGTTCACTGTCTAAGAAAATTAAAAGTGTAAAGATGAAAGTATGAAAGTCAATAAAGGTTAATATTCTGTGCACTCTATATTTTGTTACAGTTTGGTAAGCACAGTGTTCTTTTCCGCGGAAGGTAATCAGTGCCTGCTCTAGGAAGAGTTTTATGTTCAACATATAATGGCATTTACGCAGTATCTTTAATAGAGAGCATGGAATCGGATGACTTGCGTAATACTTGCAGAGCATTATTAGAGAGAGTGGCCATTAAAAATGCTGTGACTTGCACTTTGACTCTGTGCCAAAGCGTACACCCGAAGTGCATGCCTCTCCGGGTTTGGTGTTGGCAGAACTGAAGCTCTATCATAAGCAAGTTTCTGTGCTCACTTGAATGCTCCAATGCTCTCATTCAAATAATTTCCGTGCATGCAGTTTATGGAATATTTATTTTCTTATTTTAACCCTTTCATTTGCACAATAATTACTGGAATTCTTTTTAGAGTTTGGGGGTAATAACTCCACCTCGTGTTACTGCTCGGTGTGCTCAGGTTGCCAATCCTTGCACTTTTTATTAAAGACACTATTTAAATGTCAAACGATGTTTAATCAGGTTACTCGTAGGAAGACACTGCAGGTCATCGTCTTGATATTTTCACGCTGCACGGTTTGCAGTCTGCTTTGCTTTGATTGCAGTCATTGATTGTGTAATACATCCAGATTGCTGTAATTTGTCTCTGTTCATTAGCGACAGCGTACCCCAGGCTTATGTGACGTAGAATCATTGGACGTTGGTCCCAGAGCATTTTTACAAGTAAATAAGAATGATATTAGACCAATACTGCTATTGATGCATTCCTGAAAGAGCAACGCTGATCGTGTGTAGCTTTGTACCCAGATATAGCTTGCATGGATGCCTTTGAGGCTGCAGGCTTTTGATCCACCCAAGAAGCTGAACATCTCATAAATTTTGAAAAAGAAAAAAAAAAAGAAAAAATATGTCAATGTAGGCATTCCTACACGTATCTTGATCTGGAATCAGATGTGTAGCTGCTTGACTGAATAAAGGCATTGAACTCTTTTTGTAGCAGACATAGTGGAAATGAATCACCTGGGATTACACCGCTAAAGGCCTTTTATTTATTTTTCGTCTTTTGCTGTAAGTGTATGTTTTTTTGGAAAAAAAATCATGTGATTAATTTGACATATATTGTGATTTAACTGTGATAATTAGCGATCAAATGTCTAATAGTAAATTATCGTTAAACTACATACGGTATGATCCTGACTATACATGCTGTATATTACCTGTAATAAATTGTAGCCTTGATTTTATTTTATTTTTAATGCACTGTCACATTCCACCTCTAGGGTCCGGGTTCGATTCCCACCTCGGTGTCTGAGTTTGCATGTTCTCCCCGTGATTGGTGGGTTTCCTCCGGGTACTCCAGTTTCCTCTATCAGTCCAAAGACATAAAGATTAGTTAAGTTAAGTCAAGTTAAGCCTTTATTCGTCACACATACATTACTGCACAGTGAAATTCTTTATTCTGCACATATCCCAGCTTCTTGTTAGTAGGCACGGGTCAGAGCGCAGGGTCAGCCATTTTTTTTACGGCGCCCCTGGAGCAGACAGGGTTAAGGACCTTGCTCAAGGGCCCAACAGCGGCAACCTGGCGAAGCTGGGGCTCGAACTGCAGATCTTCCGATTCGTTACTTAGAGCCTTAACACACTGAGCCACCACTGCCCCCATAAATTAGGGTAACTGGTGTCCCGTGGCGTGCAAATAAGTGTGTGAGGGTATGTGTGTGTGCCCTGTGATAGATTGGTACCCCATTAAGGGTGTACCCCACCTCCTGCCCTACTGTAACTCTCCTGGGATAGGCTTCAGGCCCTCCGAGACCCTGTATACAGAATAGTGAGTGAGTCATGGTGCAGTACAGTCCTATTATATGCTTACATTACCAGCCTGAAGTGCTTTGAATCTGTTTTTTTTACCCTAACCATAAAATAATTTCATGGATTAGGAATGCATATGACTTTTTGCTTCTACGCATGCATAGGGCATCTCGTTGACGTCAGTTAGCACCGACAGCATGGGGATTTTATGGTAATGCTAGCAAAAGATCATGAAATAGCTAAAGCAAGGGTTCTGGCTTTCTTCCTTATTCTGGACCACGACAAAAACAGCCGTCTAACTGCTTGCTGTCTTTCAGAGCAAAACCCCAAGCATATTTTTACTGGAATAACATCATTGTATGAAATGATTTAATGGTTGCACAAACTCTTGACACATTTTAACCCAGATGGCGCAAGTACAGACGTATAGATGTGAGCATGCGTGCGGCTTTAAAAGGACAGACGCGTTCACATTACAGTCAGATAAAAGTCACTTGTAATCTTGAATGTGAGCCTTCATGACAGGCAAATCCGATCTGATTAAAAAAATCTGGACTGAGCAATGTGGCCTGCTGTGTGAACATAGCCAAGCTATGGATAAAGATGCTGTTATGAAATGGGTATCATTTTTTAATTGTCTTACTTCTGTTATTAGCTATCACTGAGGATCTTAGGCAACAAGACTCTTCATTTTGGTGCATTGTTATTACAAGTCTGGAGACAGATTTAGAACTTGTTTATTGTCTCACACAAGAAGATTATTTGTGTTGTCACTCATTTTAGAATGAACTCCCAACTTGGAAATTTGCTTCCAATAAAAAATTAAACGATAATCAGAGCCCTGGATTGAATCAGTAATACAGGATTTTATTCGAAATAGCCATGTAGTCCAAAACCAAGTGGGCGATAATCTTGTCCATCTGAAGCTTTCCTGTTAGCCAGGAAACAGGCCAGAACTCATTTGTCAAATTTCTGCCTTGGAGCCATGCGCTGCGGACTGATCGAACTCTTCGGCTATTTATTTGATATCATTATCTCTTTTTTTTTAAGTGGTCTGAGTGAGCTACACAGCTTCATTTCTGCAGGTGTGTGCGCGTGCATGTGTATGCATGATGTCAGGCGGTGAGAGATGAGGCAGATTGATTAGAGAGTCTGTGCGTCTGTAGCAGATGCTGCTGCTCGTCCATCCTGTGAATATCCCACACATCAAACGGCAACGCAGACGAAAGCTTCCTCACACAACACACATATTCATCAACAGCCACCGGCGAGCGTAGAATAGAGAAAAGGTTGCAGTGTATTTCCAAAATCTGGAGCTGCGCTTGTGTATCTCTTGCAAAGGTTAAACTGTCTGCTAGCTTTACTTATAACTGATGGAGGTAAGATTCTATAATTGAGTCTTATGTCTTTGTTCCAAGAAAATTCAAACGGACGCAGGATTAAGGACCGCGCTTTGTAGAATAAGGCACAGCCACGAAGCGATACATGTGCCCCGGAACTAATGATTCAATGGTCGAAAACTCGTGGAAATATAGAATTAATGACAGTTCTCCATTGGTATTGCTAGCCATATGAGTTGTGACAGAAGGACAGACACGTGTTATTATTATCTCAGGCTGTTTTCTGTGCTTCAGCTTAACTCTCTTACATTAAGCCAAGCTGTGCACAGAGGACTGTTAATTAGACCACTGGGACCCATGTGACAGCTGCATGATATTCTCATTATTCTGTTATTCTCCCCCATGCTGTTTTCTTTGTACCCTTTACCCATGTAACTGATAATCCTGAAACACTGCAGAAGGGAATTCGAGACTGCTTGTTGCTAGGGTCAAATGATATAGATAAGAATTTCAAATTTATTTCTGGTAATCCTCGCCAGGGCTCTGTTGTATCTGGAACCTTTCCTTAGGACACTGGTGCCAAGTGAGGATACAGCCAGGCTGGGAAAATCTGTCATAACAGTGCATCACACATTCGCACCAATGGCTAATTTAGCGTGACCCTAATGCAGTTATCTAAACCAACCATGTGGCAGACTCACAATGCATAAAAATCGTTTAGATACAGGTCAAGAGCTTCAGTTAAGTTTCATATCAAACAACAGAACGTGGAAAAAAATATATTTTTATGACTTTAACCGTGGCAGGGTGGTTGGCAATAGATAGACTGGTTTGAATATTTCAGAAAGAATTCCATCTGGGAACACACAGCAGTCTCTACAGCTTACACAGCATGGTGATTGACACAGATTGGTTTGAGCGGCCAGGAAGGATATAATACACTGCCTGGCCCAAAAAAAAAAAAAAAAGAAAATGCAGTCCCACACTTTTTTATTCAATCACTTTTGATTCGATTGACTACAGCACACAATGCGGTTGCCAGTTCATGTGTAAAAATGATACCTCATGCTCCTAGAACCACTTTTTCCCAATTTGAGTCCATGCTACAGTATGAGGGAAGGAAAACTCGGTAGATGTGATAAACTGGTCATTCATCATATTTAGGTCATCAGCTGACTTTATTTTATTGCCGTATAATGTTGTTAATCCTAGACCAGACAACTTAGGCAATCATAACAATACAGTATTAGGGCTGAAACGATTCCTCGAGTAACTTGAGTAGTTCGATTACAAAAATGATCAAGGCAAAATGTTCTGCCTCAAAGCTTCTTTTAATGAATTTTAAAAGCTTGCGTTATGTTTTTGTGCAATTTAATGTTTTGGCGTGAAACACCGACAAAGAAGAAGCGCTTACGTCACCCACAAAGCGGAAGGAGACGCAAACAGTTCGCGGTGTATTGATTTGAGGGAGCGTTCTGTTGCAGGCTGCAAAATAAAAGTGAGCGATACAAAGATCAGCGAGCCAAGAGAAGAAGAAGCCAGCAAGAGAAAACGACAAATTGTCAGTAAAGGCTTATGTTATGCCTGAGCTGTAAATTTAGAACCTTTTAGTTCTGAAAGTTAAATTGCACTGTGCAACAAATTACACAAAGGGAGTTTTTTGAATAATAATTTTTTTTTATGTGTGCCTTAGTTTTTTTGATACTTAAAATCATTTGAAATATCTTTTTTTTTAATGTATGGCACTGTAATGCACTTAATTCATTCAATTCAATTCAATTCAATTTTATTTGTATAGCGCTTTTAGCAATTTTCATTGCCGCAAAGCAGCTTTACACAGTCAAAAGAATTATTTAGGTTTGTATGAAATGTGAATTTGTATGAATCAAAATGGTCAGTTTGTCCCTGGTGAGCAAGCCGAGGGCGACAGTGGCAAGGAAAAACTCCCTGAGATGGTCTCAGTCAACTTTAAGCTATTTCTTGTATTGTGAATAATGACTGTTTTTTTTTTTTTTTTTGAGAAAATGCTGTATGCATATAAAAAATTAAAGGGTTGCTTGTTTTAAAAAGAAAAACAATTAATTAATCTTTGGTTCTCCTATATATTTTACATTGCTGTTTAATTAAGCAAAAGTATATTTTATCCGATTACTCGATTAATCAATAAAATTTTTGGTAGAATACTCGATTACTAAAATATTTTATAGCTACAGCCCTAACATATATATACAGTATATATGAATCTGTTTCATCCAAATGAGGATGGGAGTTTTTCCTTGCCACGGTCACCGTCGTCCTCGGCTTGCTCATCAGGGACTATAGTATCTTTTTAATTCATACATACAGTATTCACATTTCATACAAAATTCAATAATTCTTTAGATTGTGTAAAGCTGCTTTGGCAGTGTACAGTATAATCACTCTTTACAACCATGGTGAGTTTGGGTTGGATTTGCTACAACAGACAAAGTTTACATTGCATTTTACTCATGTCAGCTAGGAAAAGCAATATGAGGCTATCCTGGGCATAGGCTTAATCAAATAGACAATTAAAGATTTGGGGAAAAAAAAATTAAACTGGTCTTGTTTTAGTCTTCACTCACCAGTTTCTGTGAGTGTACTGTATGTCTATGATAATTTCTGATTCTGGATCTTGGTGTACAGGAGTACATGATGTTGTCATCGGCTGCTGTAGACAATTCACCTCCAGGTTTGATGTGTTGTGCATTCCAATATGTTTTTCCACTCTACACTACAGTTGTAAAGAGTGATTACTTGATTTATTATATACTGTACTTCCTGGCAGCTTAGGCCAGTCTGCTCATTAGCATCTGATCTCTCTCATTAACAACCCTAATGCTTCTTCTATTTTGGCGTTATTCTGTTTAAACTCTAGACAGTGTTGTGTGTAAATATCCAAGGAGATCAGCAGTTTTTTTTTCAAAAGAAAAAAGAAAAAAAGAAATCGAACGGCTCATATGGTACTAACAATCATACCATGCTTAAAGCCCTCAAGGTCACAACTTAGTGGTTAGCACTGTCCCCTTGCACCTCCATGGTCCGGGTTCGATTCCCACCTCAGTGTGCATTGATGATTCTCTCCATACATGTTGAGTTGCCTTTTGGTTTTCCAGTTTCCTCCCACAGTCCAAAGATTAGGCTAATTGATGTTCCCAAATTGTCTGTAGGGTGTAAGTGCATGTGTGTGTGTGTGTGTGTGTGTGTGTGTCCTGCGATGGATTGGCACCCCATCCATGGAGTACCCCGTCTCGTGCCTCCTGGTCTCCTGGAATAGGCTCCAGGCCCCCCCCCGATTCTGTATTTAGTATAAAGTGGTATAGACGATGAGTGTGTTCAGTTTGCAGTTAATTTTTAACAGTAATTACACTCTTGAACTGTGTCTGGCTGAATCTGAAGTGCTGCTTTATTATACATGCAGTGCACTTGATAGAATGCAGAGCATCATTATGTAATTTACTCATATAGTAAATACGAAGCCGTTTTGGATCCCCATGTGCACACTGACTTTGAGGATGATTGAATTAAATATATTGATTATGAAAAAACATGAAAAATAATCTAAATTATGTAAATTATATAAAAAAAATCTAAACATTAATTCATATAATATTCTTGAGAGTTGATAATATAGCTAGTAGCGTTAATCCATCACAGCTCTAGAGTCTCTGATTTGGTTTCCTCTGGAGTCTGAGTTTCCTTCCACCCCTCACAAACGTGACTGCAGATAGTCTGGTTAGGGTATGTTCCTGTAATAGAATCCACTACACAAATTGGGATAAAGATGTAAATCTGTAAATGAGTGAATGAAAAAAAGGACTTCTCAACCGAGAAAATCAAAGGAAAAACAGCTCGACTTTGGCATATGAAGAACTTGAGATGATAGTACTGACCTTTAATAAATCGTTCAGCCCTACTTGTTGTGTTTGGCAAAACTGATGTTGGTTCAAATCTCAAATGTGCATGTGCAATCAGATTACGAGTATAGACTGTTCTTCAGATAAAGCCAAACCTGTTTACACTGTAGATGAATGCCATGAAGAAAGAATTAGAATGTGTTTGCAGTAACTTGGCAGTCCTCACACACAGTGTGTACCAATGCACTTGTTGCTGCTTAATTTGTTAATCCATCTACAGTATTGGGCTTTAGAGGCATTAGGTAAATCAGCATACAGACACGTCACAATGGTCATAAGTAGTCAGCTGAGGCGTCTTTATGTCCCTGCCAGTGTTTTTTGGCTTTTATGGAAGGCCATTGGACCAAACAAATGTGTCCCCAGAGCTCTGTTAGTTCCGCCACAGCAACATAAATCTACCAGCTCTAATTCACTGCTGCTCGGCCTATTGGCACATTTTCCAAATTGGGAGGCTTTGCGTTTCCTGTCTGCTTTATTGGACACATCTATACTTTCGGAGCACCTCCAAAGATGCCACTGCTCTTTTTCTGTTTCTTATTTCTTTCCTTGCTCTGGATACCTTTTTGTCCAACACATTCTTATCTGTCTTACATTTACACCACTTTTTGCAACATGTTTTACATATTGAACCTACTAAACATGGACATTTACTGTATACACTGCAATAAATCACTGCTGATTTTACAGTAATTTAATGACAACTTTGGTCTTGATCAAAGTTTACAATAAATACCTAAGAAACATGTTTACAGTAACACCCACATAAAAGTGCAAAAATACTTGTAATGTGATGTATAATGAACTTGTGGATAAGGTCAATTCACTTAATGTATAGCAGACTTATAGTTAGGTCCCTGTGGCTGCTGGCAGGTGTAATTTTATTCCGTTATAACAGAACATTAGCAGTGTTACGCAGTGCGTTTGCAGTGATCAGACGGACTGATTAACAGACGACCGTCATGATTTATAAATAGCTTCGATGTAACACAGCGGGAACTCTACTGTGTTGTGTCTTGGAACTAACAGGTTGCATATGCTCCTTGTTAACAGCTCTTGGGTAGCAATGGCAAATAACACAAATCCTGTACTGGGTAGAAGTAGGGATAACCTATGTAAAATATTACTCAAGAAAAAATAGGAGTCATCCATTTTAGCTTTCACTTGAGTAAAAGTACTCATCTTCAGAATTACTTAAGTAACAAAATATACTGAGCTGATCTTAGCTCACTGTAGACTTTATTAAGTCATAATAAAATATTCTCCCTCTTTCTTTCTTTCCCTCTCTCCCTACTACCTGAATGTAGACTCTGCTGCTTCGTGTCTCACTGCAACCAGCTCTGTTTTTAATTTAAAATAACACAAAATCAGCAAATTACACTATTATGCATACTCGTCAATGTGCATGAGAAATGTAGTGAAATAAAAAGTAGAGATGTTTGTTGTAGTATGTAGTGTAGTAAAAGTAAAAAGTATATTCTAATAAAACTATTCAGGTAACATACAGACACACAAAATGACATAAATGTAATTTTATAAAAAAAAAAAAAAAACTTTTTCATATATTCAGATGGTCTTGATGAAAGCCTCTTGTGGTCTGGATTTGGACTGAACTCGAACACAATCCCTGCTCCATACAGTAATATCGTGATCAAGTACATTTGCTCATTTGGTTGATTAAATATACATCTGGCCTATAGGTTAAGGTTCTTGATCAAGGATCTAAACTTGATAGATGTGAATACTTTTAACTTAAACCTTTGCACTGAGTCTAGTTGTGTTACTTGTAGTGGCTCAGTGGTTAATCATATGTTTCATATTTGTTTACTGTAAATTCTACTGTAATTAACTGTATATTAACTGTATTTACGTATATCCACCTTCAATAAGTGCTTTATTTGTATTTGGTTACAGCCTTCCTTTGCTTTCAAAATAGCTTCTGTGGCATGAATTCCACTAGATGCTGAAAACATTCTTTTGAAATTCTGGTCCGTATTGACATGATTGCATCACTCAATCCCTGCTAATTTTTTCAGCGGCCTTTCATGCTGCCAGTTTCTTGTTCTCTTATATCCCAAAGGTGTTCTGCTGGAATCCATTTGATGTGCTGTGCATTCTGAGATGCTTTCCTGCTCAGCAATATTGTACAGGGTAGTAATCTGAGTTACTGTAGCCTTTCTGTCAGCTTGAATCAGTCAGGTTATTTTCTGTTTACCTATCTTATCAAGAAGACTTTTTGGTCCTCAGGGTTGCCACTCACTGGATGATTTTCCTTTATTGTACCATTCAACTCTAGAGACTGTTTGCATGAAAATCCCAGATGACCAACTGTTATAAAAATAATAACCCTACCTGTCTGGCACCAACAGTCATGCAACAGTCAAAATCTGTTCAGTATCAGCATGATTTTCTTTATTGCACTTGCTGCCGTATGATTGGATGATTAGATAATTGCACAAAAGAGTAGATGTATAGATAAATATTCATTCATTTATTTTTGATATTTTGGTATTTTTGGTAATCATTTATTTATGTTTTATTTTATATGTCCTGGACAGGGTCAGAGTGCATCCAGAGACTGTTTAACTGAGTCCGAGGTCATTACAGTATATTAGTGTTTAACATTTAAACGATCTTCTCATGACATCTTTATGCATTTGTGTCATTTGTACATTTACTCCGGCATTACTTTATTCAACATCAGTTCTTTTACAACAGTCCCATCTCATCTTTCTAATATAATTTAATTGGGATATCACTCAGTCTTGCACGGATGATAGATCAGACTTTAATGATGCTCTTCCCCAGATTGTTCTATTGCTCAGGTAAATCCCTCCAGCTGAGAATCTGTAAAAGCAAATTGGAACAATTTGTCACAGGATGCCGAGTACCGCGAATTGATTTCTCGCCTAGCGGATGTTTGACCTCGCCAGTGGGGCTTAAGGGAAGTATCTGTCTCTATGTTTCAGTAGCTTCATTAGAGAATGGCAGTCAATAAGTGGGAATGCGGCCCTGGGCTTTCTGATTAGGGGAATGAACACTGGTTACAGTGCACACTCCTTATTATTTAGTTTATTGTTTATTTTACAGCCACACTTTCAGCTAATCCATTATCAAAAAGAGACAACTGATGCAGTGCTTATGGGGCATCCAACTTAGAACTAATTTGTTACCCACATCACTGGTTAGGGTTTTTGGGAACAAAAGAAGGCATCTTGTAACTTGTCTAGGAGTTCTTTGTTTCCGACCATGTAAACCACTCATAGTAAATCTCTGTCCTTGTTCTGCATTAAGCTTATGAGAAATAGCACTCAGTTTAATGATTTTTTTTTTCTAGAAAGCTTTAGATACTGTACGTGTATACAACAACAGCTATACACAGTCATTCTCTTAACAGCCTAAGACAGAACAAGACAGAGCCTGCAAATAAGACAAAAATGTAGAACCTACAAAACCCTCTATCTGTTTTCCTTGTCATAAGATGTCAAGGTACAGCTATAAAAATGCTGACACTGTAGACACCCTCTAAAAATGAAAAAAAAAACCTAACCAAATGAATAAATAAACCTAACCAAACAAACCCAAACCCATACTGTATACCAACAACTATAAATATAAAAAATATGTATCCTTATGTATATATTTAACAATACCAGACCCTATAAATTACCTGTTACTATAACAGGCACATTATTTTTTAACCAGTGATTTGCATTACAGCCAGCATTACACATCAGAGCTGTTGTTATATAAAATTAATTTACAGCTTCTGACTTATCAGAAATAGCAGTTCAAACAATAAAATTACCAATACTTAATAATATAAAACCATCTAACAGTATGTGCTGTTACTGTAGATGGTTGCATTATTTGATGCATATTACCTGTATAACATTCTAAACATGTTTTATTTGTTCATAGCTATAAACAATATATAAACATAAGTTATTATTAAAATCTTACCAAATAAGCAAGAACAGTTACACAAAAAGGAGCCTAAGTATAAGATCGGCTGCACTAACATACTGTAGCACAAAGCACTTGTAACCACATAAGTGACTGTTAGACATCAAGCCATGCTGTAAAGTCAGCAATCGAAGTCATCTGTTAGCTTCTTTTATAAGCACTGAGCTGGAACATGTCACAGCTAACCTCTCCGGAGGCTTAAAGCACAGCAATTATTGTCACAATGTACTTTCTAGCATGTGGCCCATTAAAATCATAACAGGCACTACAGATGGCCACCTCTGGTCGGGGCAGCCCTGGAGAGCCACTGTCAGTGTTTGGCCTCACCATTTTGGCTGACACAACATTTATGGCCCCCATGAGCCCGCTACCTTATCCCCCTCCCTCCGGCAGCAGCAAACACTGAAGTGACAGCACGACAAGTAACAACTGAATAGTGGTTTGCTCAGTTGTGATGCTCATCATACATTAAATGATATGGTTGAACGAGTTCTATTATATTATTGAATCTAATATATATATTTTTAATTATATTATTATTTTTTGTTTCCCACTCGTAACCAATAAGCAACTATTTTCCAAATTTTTAATTGTGGAAGTCACACCACCAGCCGGTTGCAGTAGTCCCGTAGCTGCTTCGTCCGCCTCCAGTCCTCCTGGACCTGTTCTCCTGGGACCTTTGGATCTCTTCTGCGTCAGGATTTTGGTCTCACTTTCTGTCAAGATTAAGAAGCAAACATGCAGGTCCAGAGCCCATTTTAATTACCTTATCGAAATACTGTAAATACTTCAACCCAAACAAGACTCATGAAGTGTGTAACTATAACTATAAAACTATTAGCTAGAACAAAGAGCTAACATTTAAAGACACAATTTAAAGATACCTAAGCGTTAATAGACAAAATGATTACCCAGGTGCAAATGTAATTAAGATCATGTGAAAAGTGGTGGTTCCTTGGATGTGTAGTCCAGCAATTGTTGGGTGCATTTCTAACAGTAGCTTGCATCTCTAATCTGCCGCAAACAAAAGGTTACTTATATTTGTCATTAAAACAAAAAAAAAAAAAAAGAAATCTTGACTGTGCATGCTTCACAGTGCAAGTGACTACAGGTACGGGTCTTATCAAGAGACAAACTACATACAACAAAAAATTGCAAGCAAGAGACTTGCAATAAGGAGAAGTTAAGATTAGAATATGAAGTTCCATCAGACACTTTTACCAGTCCATAAAGTTGTTGTTGTTTAGGGAGAAGTGTTCTATGCAGTACACTTTATCAAGTAGTTTTATTTCTAGAGGGAATAGAGAGCTTCACTCCTTTTACAGTGTGCCATTTATGTTTACGGCATTTGGCAGATGCCCTTATCCAGAGCTACTTACATTTTTATCTCCACACACATCTGAGCAGTTGAGGGTTAAGGGCCTTGCACAAGGGCCCATCAGTTGCAACTTGGTGATGCTGGGGTTTAAACCTGAAACCTTTTGATCAGTAGTCCTACACCTTAACTATTTACAGGGTTTAATTTGGGCACTCTGCAGCTATGCAACCCCATATGCATTATTGTTTTCAGCAGTTTGTGCTACAGGAGATCTTCTTTGTGGTGCTTTGTTCCCCACATGCATCAGTGAGAGTCTTGTATGCCCATTACCTTTTCCTCAGTTCAACGGTTTTCCTTCCTTTCACCGCTTTTTGTAGTTACAAACCACAGTAATGAGACAATCAATGTTATTGTTATACAGCATATGGCAGGCACACTTATCAAGAGTGACATGCATTTAACCTTCTGTGTAATTGACGGTTAAGGGCCTTGCTCTAGAGCCCAGCAGTGGCAGTTAAGTGATAGAAGCCTGAAGTCTTAACCACTGAGCTATGAGTGCCCTCTGAAGGGCAGTTAAAGACCAGGAGATGCTTTTCCATTTCACCTGTCCAGCTTTTGCAACCGCCATCCAGCACTATGTGTAAATATTAGAGAGTGTTAAGTGTAAAAATCCAAGGGAGATCAGCAGTTTCTAAAATAGTCAAAAAGCAACATGCATTAGAAGCAACATTCACAGGTGTCAATGGGGAAAGTCAGCTTCTACCCCTTGTGCATATGTTTTTGATTGAAGAGTGTAATAAAAAGTGGGAGGTTGACTTAAAAACATGTAAAGAGATGTGTTCATTGGGGTTCTTGCTGATAGCGGTAATACGTAATTGTATGCAGCTGTCACTATCTTAAGAGTTTATTCTCAATAAAGAATCTAAAGGGTTTATTTAGAACAAATTTAATAGCTTTACACTAAAAATATATACTTTACAAAACAAAATATTCATTATAAAGACATTAGTGAGTCACTACTGAGCTGCCTATACATCTATAACTACTATAAAGTACTGTAGATTAACATGATGACATATTTAAGAACTACTAATACTTAACTATAAGTTAAAAAGTTTGCTTTAACCTGGATTTGAAACCACTGAAGAAATCCTAAAAATCTACAGCTTGAGGTTATATCCTGACTATGGATACGATTTGTTGTGTACAGTACAGTATACTCACTGATCATTAAGATGATGCTGTACAGAAGACACTGCAATTCCTGTGTCATTAATGCAATAACATCCTAGCAGGACTATAGAATTTCAAAGGTCAATATCAATTTAACTGATATCATTCATTACAACTGTGCATTTAGTTAAATGTGCGAATCCTCTCATTTTATGTTACTTGACAAACAGTTGTTGGGATCATTTTGGCATCTTTTCCCCCCATAATCAGTGCATAGTGTTGGCTGCTGACTTCAATGATCATGCAAGACAAATAATAGAGTCAGGCATAATGCCTTGTAGGTAATTGGATCACTCCTTTAACCTCCTTAGGGAAAAAAAGGAAAACATTAATGAAATCCAATTTTGAAAGTAAAACTGCTTTCTGTCTGAAAAAATATAAAAGGCACAACCTAACATTCATTTCCATATTTACCGCACACCTCAGGTCAGGGGGTTATTTGAATGTCACCATTTGCTATTGCACCATTATATTGCAAAGTATATTTTGTTCTTGATAACTTTTGGTTTTTATATGATAATTTATAGATTGCTCGT
Organism: Clarias gariepinus; assembly: GCF_024256425.1. Taxonomy (NCBI): domain Eukaryota; kingdom Metazoa; phylum Chordata; class Actinopteri; order Siluriformes; family Clariidae; genus Clarias; species Clarias gariepinus. Next base: position 12,831,163 of record NC_071106.1, on the reverse strand, counting down.
TACTTTTTAATTTCCATGAATAATTGGATTCCACTTATTGTTTTTTAGGAGTAAATTGCATTCATTACCTGACCGATCATGAGTTCTGTAATAAGTCAATTGAACATATCTCCCCTGCATTCATTTACCTTCCTCCACTAATCAATCCTGCTGCAGGTTTTTTATTTTCTTTCCCCTCTGTCTTTTTTGGGATTGAATTTGGAATCTGTGGTCCAACACACAAAGTTGGTATAAATGTCAGAAAGGTAATGGATTAAATTTGCAAGGATTACAGTTCACAAGTATTGCTTCACAAGTATGAGTATGACCTAAGCCTAATGTATGTACCTACAGCCATATACGTATTTATAGAAATCTAATCCCAAAACTGCTTACATCCATATTCAGAAGATCTGTTCAGCTAGTTCCATGCATGTGATGAGCTTGACCTTAAACAGTGGCAGGTCTTATGTGTGATTCAGACAGTAATTAGATTGTTCTTGTGCTCCAGGACAAAGAAGTATTAGGTCCAGCATTATAGTTTGACAATTTGAGGCAACCACAATATATAATGCAGAAAATCATGGTTTAGGGTCACACACACACACACACACACACACACATATGGACTTAGATATAATATTTGGGTACATATTAAATACATAAATAAGACAGTGTTGTAGTACTGTACAGCAATGTCCATTTAATAGGCAACAAAATCTTTTCAGCATGTATGTCTGAAAATTTGAGGATACGGCATCTTTAATTAGAAATTTTGCAAGATACCATGTTTTGTTCATAAAATTATGAATTACAGAATGAGCAGTTTTAAAAATATATTTAAAAAAAAAAAAAAAAAAAAAATATATATATATATATATATATATATATATATATATATATATATAAACAGTATATACAGTATATACACATTTTTTTAAAATAAATTTGCAAAAAGTAAAGTAAGTAAACCTTTTTCATGTTGTCATTATGCGGTGCTCTGTGTGGAATTATGAAAAAAACATCAATTGAATCTATTTTAGACTAAGGCTGTGATGTGCTGAGAATACTTTCCGGGTGCACTATAGTGTGTGTATATATATATATATATATATATATATATATATATATATATATATATATATATATATATATATCACTATATATTAAGGGTTCTTTATAGAAAGCTTCTGAATGGACGTTTTGATAAAACTAGAGCGGAGTTCTTGACGTACCTTGAAAGAGAATACATTAAGTGTGCGTTGTGGGAGTGGTGGCTCAGCCAGCTACAGCTCTACATGGTTGATTCTATAAATCTAAGAATCTAGGTTTGAGCCAGATCAAGTGCTATTTTACTTTTCTTTAAAAAAAAAAGTACCTTATCTTCCTAAGACTTGAACTTAGGGTTAGCCTAACCCTTAGGCTAACCCTAACCCTTTTACATGCGTTTAAAATTTTTCCTATTTATTTGGGATAAGTAGGACCTCATAAGTATAAAATATAAACATTATATTTGAACAGTCTGACACCCTCTTGTGTTTCTACTAATTAATGTATTGGACTTTTGCTCCCATTAAACGATGCTATAAAGTGTCTACTAATGAAGACAACCAGTCTAAGTTGTCCAGGAGATTTAATTTTTATATATATTATACACAGTATATAATTATATTGTTAAATTGAATGAGAATTACAGCTAGGACTACTCGTAACTACTATTATTTTAATGCCTGTCTTCTTTTCCCCATATGCAGTATCACCAGCTTAACTTGAATTTTTACTAATTTAATTTAATGGGCAAAAAAATGTAAAATAAATAAACATCAGTCCATATTTTCCGTTACTATTATTTATATTTTGTGTTTTTAAAAGTAAATGCTTGTGTTTGGAGTTGATGGTCTATTGAAATCTAATTAAATATGTGGCATCTTTGGAGGCGTGAACTTCATTGATCTTTATTAAATACGAATAATTTTCCCAGTGTAAATTTTCACATTTGCACTGAAGTCACCAGCTCTAGAGATGCAGTTCTTCAGGCTGTGACTTATGTCTATGCATGGTTCTGAATGTGTCCAGGGGATATCTCCATCTGTGAACAGACACACTCATCTGAATCATTTATGAACTGGTATGCTGCACCAAAAAGCAAAAGCAAACAGGATTTATGACTGACTTCTGTAACTCAATGACAATGCTCCACCAAAGCTTCCCATTAGAACACCATATACCTCAGGCTTTACTTAGTTTATAGTGTGTGTCACATCGCTGCCTGGGCTTTCTTTTTTTTAAATAATGGACCGACTGCATTTTAAGGTCATACTCTTACATCTATGTAATGATGACAAGACTGAATATTAAGCTGCTCCCTGAAGGAGATGACGGGAAAAGATGAGGTTTGTTATTGGTCATGCGGTATCGTGTTAGATCTTGGGCTTAATGAATTAGACTGTCAGCAGATTCAGAACATCCAACAGGTAGCCAAGTGTGCTGGAAACATATGAACATGTTAATGCGTGTTATAATAAAATGAATGTGTCTGTGTGAGCTTAGACCTAAGAAGATCATTTATTCTGCTGTCGAGTGCCCATGACTAGAATAATTAAGGATTGATGTGGGTGATATTCCAGCAGCACCACAGAGTGGGTCTCTTCCTTCATGCATGCTATACTCTTAGTCTTGGAGTGTTTCTCAGTAATACATCTTCGGATTTCAAGGGGGGTTTGAATATATATAAGGCTTTGTATTATTAGCCTGTTCTTGAATATCCCTGCTTTAAACAAATCATACCTGGCTTGAATTTGAAATTAAGATTAACAAGGTTGAGCTTCTTACCTTATGTGAGAGACCGAGAGAGAGAGAGATGGAGAAAGAGGGAAGGAATCAATAAATATGTAGATCTGCTAAAGATTCATTCATGGGGAAAGAAAAACACTAGTTTGCATTTCAATCAGCTTTAAACAATTGATTTGTTGTTTATATTTACAGCATGTTAACTTGTGAAGAAGTGGATTTGGATGCTTAATAAGATGCTTATGTAAAATGGAGTCTTTTTACAGCTCAGCCCTGTCTATTAATATGCTATCTCTGGCTCTAGACTGGGGGATTAGACTGGAGTAAATATGTTAATGAAACTCCAATTTGCTTATTGAATTACTTTACTGCACTTACTGTAATCAGTGAATTGCTAGGCGGAAGATGCCAGGCTTGCTGATGGATAGTCATGATTGCAAGGCTGAAGAGTTTTGGACATGAATTGGTTCTCTTTGTATGAATATGTAGTGATATTATTGTGGGGGTTGACATCCGAAGACAATAGATTTATTCTGTTATGTTTTTTTTGGACTAACTTAGTAACTAACTAACCAATGAACCAACGAACCATCCAACCAACCATCCATCCATCCATCCATCTATCCATCTATCCACCTACTGTATATATGCAAAGAAATTTATTTTATAGAGATTTAATTATAAAAGATTTTTATAGAGTTTGACATTTCCAGACTGGTAACACATTACTTTTATTAATTTACTTGGTTTGCAAATGTAGATAGGTATAAAAGTATGCCTTGTTCTGTTTAGTACATGTACAGTGAAACCTTGGATTGCGATTTTGGATTAATTTTACAAATTGTACAAACCTTATTAAAAAACACATAGTTTAAATCTGATTGGTTTTGTTTTTTATTAGTTCTGGTTACATTCTGAATGTAAATACTTAACCAGAAATATATGTTAATATAAATAAAAAAAATGAAAAAGAAATCATTTTTTATTTATTATAAATGATATCTCACAGCCCATCTGCAGTATTCTTTGGGCCCACAATTTTGGAAACACTGATTTAGTAGATATACTGTAGTTATGCAATATCAGATGAGGGAGTGCTGTTATACCGATTATTAGCATGGCTGTAATTTGGGACATAACCCTAGTGCTCAATTAGAGCTGGACTGATATTTAGTACAACAACATGTCCTTGAGTGTGATTTTGTTTTTATACACTGGTTCCACAAATACTATTTGTTGTCAACAGATTATGAATCAACAAGTTACTTTGTTTCACCAGAACATGTCATCACACGACTGAACTAGCAAACCAACAGTTGCTGACAGTTAGTGTAATTAACAGGAGTTAAAGTGGTTCTGTTAGCACTGTCGCCTTGCACATTTAGGGTCTATGTTTGATTCGCATTGCCAATTTGCCCGTAGTGTGTGAATGAGTGTGAGTGTGTGTATGTGTGCCCTGTGATTGATTGGAACCCTGTCCAGGGTGTACCCTGCCTCGTGCCCTAAGCCTCCTGGGATAGGCTTTAGGCTCCCGCGATCCTGAAATCAAAATAACACAGTACAGACCATGAGTGAGTGAGTGAATAAAGTGGTCCAGGTACGATGTAGCTAAACCATGGAGATGGTGGACAGTCCTGAAAAACTCATAAGATGCAATTTATATTTCTATTTATTTAGAATGTCAGCTTTTTCTGGGTTGGAATCCCAAATGGAGATTAATGAAAAGCTAGTGCACTATGGTGTGCAATCCCTTGGTCCAAACCAGGTGGTGCCCTTCATCAGGGGTTAGAGAGGGATTTGGGATTCAGCCTTTGATTTAAGGTGACAACATTGTAAGATGAGTTTTCTGTCTAAAAGTGCTCCAGTGACTGGTTTTGAATAAAGGGTTTTCTCAGGTAGTTGCTCTCAGTATGATTCTCGGAACACATGTGATGCGGAATGATAGGTATAGATAACAATCCCAATGTGGTTATGCTCAGTATGACCACTTGAGGAATGCTCAATCAGATTACTTGGTTGAACCTACCTGACGTATAATAAGGTCCATATAATTCAGTACATGTAATAAGGTTTCGTCTGGGCTAAGGGTCTTAAATGTACTAGATGGGAGTCTCCAGTCACCTCCTGATACAATATTATTATGATGTCTAGGTGTTAATTCCATAAGTATTAAAAAAAGTTAAATGATTAATAAAATTTAGCCCGGCGGTCCAGGGTCTGGGTTTAATTTCCCATCCTCGAGTTTGTGTGCATGGAGTTTGCATGTTCTTCCAATGCTTGGTGGGTTTTCGGGTACTCTGGTTTCCTCCAACAGTGCAAAGACATGCGGATTAGGCTAAGTGGCTTTTTCAGATAGCCTATTGTGTGTAAATGAAAATGTGAGTGAGTGTACTGTATGTGTGTGCCCTGCGATGGATTGGCACGTCCGTCCAGGGTGTACCCTGCCCTGTGGGATGGAGGAAACCCACCAAGCATGGGAGAACATGCAAGCACACAGAGGCAGGAATCGAACCTGGCTGGGAATCGAACCCAGACCCTGGAGGTGCAACACGACAGTGCTAACAACAAAGCCACTGTGTCGTGGCATTTATAACTTAATAGATTTTTCCCCCATCCCTAAAATGTACGGTAAGCTCTGTGGCGTCAAAAAAACATTCCTTTTTTTTTTTTTTTTTTACATACAGGTTCATGTTGAATTTTCATTAGCACAAATTTGCACCTGAAAGAAAACGTTACAGAGTGTTCTTCGCAGCTTACATTTCTCACTGTGGGTTTAATGAGTAAAGGGCATATTTCAGCCTGGGTTTCCATCCTAATCCACATAGGTCGTTACTCCACACACTTTAATCAGCAACGGTTTCAGTGTTGTTATGGCAACAAGGCGCTATTGGCCAGGCAACGTATAGATTGGTTCACCAATATCCTCCCAGCATGCTCAGTAATGATTTATAGAAAAGGTGTCATAGTAAAGTGTCATGGATCTACATCTGTCTCCCTGGTATAGTAGATGATATGGTGTGTGTGTGTGTGTGTGTGTGTGTTTAAATATTATTTATGGTCATAATGTTAAAATATTTTTTATGTAGGTTTAGAAGTGTATCCGTGTGTGCACATATGCACTGATGCATTGATATACAGGGACTATAAAATAGCATGCAGTGTGCTTATTATAATGGATAAACAGATGACTGCATGTGTGTGAGCGAGAGAGAGTATTTAGAATTTTGGAGGTGGATTAAGTTGTATAGAAGTGTGTGCAGAGGACTATATTGAATTTTAGTCATTCTATATTGAGTTTCAATCATGTGTGTGTGTGTGTTTGTGTGTGTTTGCTTATTACTGCATGTCAAATTGTGTGTGTGTGTATTTGTGTGCGAGAGAGTATATATGATACTGTGTATTTTTAGTCTCCCAGACTGTGCAGAGGAGGTGAGGAGACTGTTGAATATCAGCCCAGAACCTCAGCATCATAGTGTGTTTGTGTGTGTGTGTGTGTGTGTGCTGTGTGAATGTCTATGTGTGTGTGTGTAAGTAGTATAAAAATATCCGTGCAAATGAAACAGAAAAGAGACTGATGACCTTTAGAATTGTGTTTACACAATGTTTTAATTAATAACAATTACACACACACACACACACACACACACACACACACACACACACACACACAAAAAAAAAATAATAATAATTTTAGCTTTGGAAATCACTGGTTGGCACATTGTTAGTGCTTAGAAATAGTAGTTATTATAAATAATTTTGGAACCAGCATACACTCCCTGATACGTAATCTTCAGTGAAGTCCTGCAAAACAAATAGTATTTAATGTAATTTTTACCGGTCTGTTTAATTTCATACCGGTTTTCATTTCATTTAACTTTACAGCATATTAGCAGTTGTAAAGTTACCCTTTATGTAACCCATAACCATACAGTTTCTCTTTACTGGAACCAACAGGCATAGTTCCAGTGTGACAATGTCAATTTGGACAAAGCAAGGTCCATGAAGACATGAGTTGACAAGGTTAATCTTAAACTTAGAGTCCTACACAGAGCTTAAACCACACCGAACACCTCTGGGGTGAACTAGAAAATTGCCAGCATCCCCTTAAACCTCCTCACCCAGCATTGTTGCATGACCTCAATAATGCCTGAGGTTAGTGTCTCCTTACATTCCCCCTAAACAGAGGATCAATTCCCCAGACTCCTCTTTCCATGGTACCCCTTTTCCCTCTCCATTCCTTATATGGCAATTCTTCCTACTCTACTGTATGCCTTGACAAAACTTTTTAACCGCTTTGTTTCCCCGGATTTCTATCTTCGATGTAGTAGACTCAGGAAATGCATCAGTGCTTATATACCACTTTTTTTGTGAATAAACTAGGGACTACATTCAGACACCATCATGTGTGTGTGTGTTTCCCTCCCAGTCGACAAGCGTATCAGAGGCGGCTGGTAAGCGTATCGAGGCATGGCAGACACTTCAAGCAGTTCATCCCCTCGATTTTAAACAGTTACACTTAAAATCTAGTGAAATGTCTTCCCAGAAGAGCAGAGATTTTGTTACACACTGTGTATTCTGACACATTTCTTTCACAACCAGCATTAACATTTTCCTTAATTTTAGCTAAACCAGCACTTCTATTGTATAGGGCTACACAGGCCAGCCTTCACTCCTCATTGTGCATCAGTGAGCCTTGGCCACACATGTTCACTGGTTTTCCTTCCTTGGATCACTTTTGGTATGTCCTGAACACTGCAGACCGGAAACATCTCACAAGAACACAAACATCTCTAACCCAGTCGTCGAGCCGTCACAATTTGGCCCTGGTTAAAGTTACACAAATTCTTCAGCTTGCCCATTTTCTCCTGCTTCCAACACATCAACTTCTGGAAAAAGGTTCACTTGCTACCTAATGTATCCCACCCATGACCAGCCACCAACATTGCAAGATATTAAAAATGTTGCTACTTTGATAAGGGCCAAATGTGACGCGTGTATGTCTGTGTGCTTCCATCACCAAATAGATAAACTCGCTGCTGCGCCAATGTTTTGCCAGATGTATTATTACTTTACAGTATAACATAAAAGGTGATGATGACACTGCCTACATGGGGAGGGACGTCAGCTACACTGGACAAACATAATTTCTGTTTAATATGTGTAAGATACTATATATATACTGTATATACACAACTTATAATCATTACAAAAAATTATCCCTACTTTTTAAATAAATAATTAAATAAATAAATGAGATCTTCACAACTCTCTTCTCCAGGGGTGTGTTAAGCGACAGACTGGATATATGTGTGCGACATGACTAAGAACTAAATGTTGTAATTGAACTGTACCAGTCCTGTTCTTCGAAACCGAGGTTTCTTTCTCTTTCTGTGAGAAATGTGTAGTCTTGTCAAGCCGCTGACCTTCTCACCTGTTGGAAATTGTTAAACCGAGATGTAATTGTGTCTTTACTTCACCTCTTACATCCCAAGATATCCAGCAATCCTAACTTTAGCCGTGTCCCGTAATGCAATTTTAAATTCGTTTTTTTTTTTCTTTTTTCTTTTGCTAGCTTATTATGCATTACGTGCTTTCATGAATGAAGAGAAATTGCCAGACATGCATTGTATGACTGCTGAAAACGGAATGACATCCCATCTGGTTTCATCAGTAGCCTTATCAAGCATGAAAGAACGCATTACAAAAGTTTGGAAAATACATGCAAAAGAGTACTGTACATTCACAAACCGCTGTTCTCACAGTCTTATGCGGTTGCATGTCCTAGAAACAGCCAAACCTTAAAGGGTTCCTTCAGGGGCACAAGAGAAAAAGCCTATATTGAAGTAAAAACTTTCATAAAGATGCATAAAGAATATGCATTCCTTATTGTCCAGAAAGATATGTACACATTTCAGTTACAGTACAGAAATTAAACAACGTGAATAATTAGTTATTCATTGACATTTTTATCCCTCTTACTATCTACCCCAGGACCATTGGGTAATTATTTAGTTATTTTGTTGCTATATAGTTTATTAAATACTACGTTATGTTAACAAATAATGATAAAAAATGTGTCTATAAATGTTATCCAAAATTTCTTGATTTCTAGATTCACACACACTGCGTATGCTGTGAATGAACTTTTTTATACATGCACCAGTATACCTTACTACAGCAATTTAATGTACAATTTATTATTTTGTATAAGCATGTACAGTAATGTCATGCTAGCATGTTTAATATATAATACTCAAAAACATCATAGATCACCACCTACTGGCAAGTAATTGTAAGACATCCTAAAATAGAGATGGCTTAAATACAAAAATGGGAGAAAAAAAATCTGATATAACATGATCACAAAATATGAGGAGGATTTAAATACACATTTTCTTGGGGCAATAGATAGTAGTAGGTAGTAGTTTATATTGTTGTTGTTGTAGTTGTTGTTGGAATACTCCACTGTGTCAAAAATGTATACAATGTTTTATATTATTAAAATATGCATCTTTATTTATTTGATTTCCAAATGGTTAACTGTTAAATCAATACTCCATTAGATGAAAGTGAACATACAAAAGCATGGTGTCCTTCTTAGTGGAAACATTAATCAATTTTAAAAGCATTGATGTAATGAACGAATGAATGATAAGAACAAAAGAACAAAGAAAACTCACTTACTCATCATCTATAGCACTTTATCCTGTTTTCAGGGTTGCTGTGGGGGGGTGGGGTTGGGGGTCGTTGGGCTGTAGCCTATCCCAGAGGGCTTAGGGCATGGGGCGGGGTACACCCTGGACAGTCCTTCACAGGACAAAGAAACTTTGAATTTTAAAAATAAATGTGCATTTCTTCTTAGCTTTATTATTTTATTTAAATGACTCAGAACAAATAAATAGAGTGATGGCAGATATCTATAAAGGGGTCCGTGCTGTGTTGCATAGACTGCTTAGTTGTGAAAATGTGGTTAATTTAATCCATACTCTATTTTGTGTGAGCAACTGTAGCTCTTGTAATATTGAAAATGCAGTTTATTGTCTTTCCAAAGCATACGTAAAGTATGTTGTGCATCAATCGGCAGAAACTACCATTTATGTTCTCGCAGTTTTTTATCTGCACAGACTTTTACTGCAGCAGTCGTTGATCCTTGTACAATCCTTCCTTTCAGATTGTTGATCAAGTGTTTTGCACAGACCACATAGAATTTCTTAAACTTTTGATCTTTGTTAATAAGACCAGCATATATCTAACGTATGTCCTTGGTTTGCATTCACTACGTTTCATCAATTTTTGGAAAACACAGGATAAAACAAGTGCAGGATAAAACGGTTTGTGCCTTCAATAGTCTAATCTTGTTCTTAATTAATCCCACTGAAGCAATGTATGATTTATGTTTTTTAGGCTTTGGCACGTGCTGCAGAAAACTTTCAGATGGAGCATCAGTGGAAGGACGAGTTTGACGTAAGTAATTTATCATGTTGCATTATTAATAAAAAGGCTCCAAATAAACACACGTTATTCTTTGCACCTTCTTGTCCATGGTAATGAATACATGTATATATATTTTGGTTTAATATTAAATGGCCTTTGATTTTGATACAAGTTTTAATATAATATCTTTGCAAGTATACAGACCATATAATAATATTAATAATAATAATAATAATAATAATAATAATAGTAATAATAATAAAGATGTAAACTTCCAAAACAAAATTTAATGCTAGAGTTTCTTAGCTCCGCAATTTCAGATTTTGGACATAAATAAATAAATAACACATTTAAGTTGTTTGCTTTTTTCTATTTTAGCGCTTTATTAAAAAAAAAAATCATAGGTTGTCTATGGCCACATGGCAGCAAACAAGTCTGCTTCATGTTTTGTATTTAGGTTAGATAGATAACAAAGTAAATATAGATAACATTTACTCATACACAAATCAATTAGGCCACCATTTGTTTACACGCACAAACATTCACAAATATTTTTTGATCTTTGATGTATTATTACTCTGGTTTGCCTGACAGCCTGACTCAAGCAATCTCATCCATAATGCACTTTAATTATTGGAGACCATATTAAAAAGTTCACTTTGTCTTTGCTGTCCTTTGGTTATTTTATTTTCTCCATCATGGGCAGCTAAGAAACAAATAAAACTAATTTAGGATTTTGCATCATGTCAGCCACAGCATCCTCAAAAGCAAACACAGCACTTGTTTCCATTTGCAGCAGTCTCAATGAGATTCTGCAGGAGACTTCCTTCTTTTCTCACAGGACCCCTGAAATGTGACAGTTTATCTTTTATAATGTTCTCTACAACGTCTGGTATTTTTCTTCATCTCAATGCATAAGTGCTCGTCCGTGTGCATGAACAATTGATGCCTTAATTTAGCTGTGATGTTGCTCGTCTCCCTGGTGATCATGGCCAAACATCAGAGCAGCACCATAAGATATAAAACTAGCTTCTTTTGATGTTGCTTACTGCTTTATAAGCACTTCCATTGAGGCCTTGAATGTCCTTAGGCATTATAACTAAGTTCTACGTCTTTTTGACAAGATTCTGACAAGAAAATTAGGCTTTGTAAGACTATTATGTGCATAAGCCATGTTTTATGCATGGAATTTGCACCAGGTTTTAAACTCTGTAGACTGGTATCTGGGTGGTAATGTCGTTGTTTAGTCTTTCTATATACTGTGTCTTATTCAACTGTAACTGGATGTTACTTTTGTGGTTTACACACAGAGATAGTAAGCATCAGAGCTACAGGTTAAAACACCTAGTGGCTGGGGGACTCAGGCCAAAATGTTATTCTGGAAGGGTCATTGGGGCCCACCACTGCAATTAAGCTACCATTGTGTGCTCTTGAGAAAGGCACTTGTCTATATCATGGCTGACACTGTGCCCTGACCCCAGCCCCCAAGCTGAGATATGAGAAGCAAGAATTTCACTGAACAGTAATGTGACGAATAAAGGCTTAACTTATCTGATGGTGAGTTGGATCAAATGGCCAGGAGACAGCTAGAGAAATCTGCCAGACTCAAACAAGTAGGCAAAATTTGGAAACATGGAATCTGAATGGATCCTCTTCAAGACCTCCATTGTACTGTATAAGCATCTGCACATACAGTAGCTGTGGTCAAAAGCTCGTTGGTGCCTTTCACAAAGGTAATCTGAGGACTTGCTGGTGGTCACCAGAGGTGAGGGATGCCGTCAGGTTAAAGGAGGAGGCATTTCTAGCCTGGCTGGCTAGATTCTAAACGTAATTCATGTACCTAAGGACTTTTTTTCCATTGCCCAAAGTCAAATCTTTATAATTTTTATGCTCAGATTTTTTCAATTTGCAAGGTTGCAACTGATAAAGTTTTTTTGTTGTTGTTTTGGCCTATACTATACAACTATTGGGTTGTATTTGTGTTACAAAATGCCTGAATAAATATAAGGTTTGATTTTTGTGCGACAAGCTCTAAGACAAGTATCAAATCCCATGTCACAATAAATTGAATAGGGCTATGTAGTGACTTGGTAAGGAAAAAGTGGTCTCAAAATATGCAGACACCTACAGTACAGTACCATACCCTGCTTTGCATAACTATTTACCCACAGCACTTGCATTAGCAGGCAGTTCATCTAATCTGACAAAACCTTGTGCAATTTTGCCAAGAAAAATGGACAGAGAAAATCAGAATCCGTATGTGCAAAGCAGATAGAGTTATATTCCAGACAACTTGCAGCTGTAAACGCAGCCAAAGTTGGTTCTAAACATCTTGATGCCCTGGGAAAACTGACATATTTATAAATTTTTAGTTTAATTTATCAATAAAAAATAAATGTCTAATGTTAAGCATATTATGTAAATTAAATATAATTCAAGGGAGGGGGTGACGTATGAAGTGATTACAGATCATCTATACCCCAATTCACACCCTCTCTTTAAATACATGCTTGGCTTGTCCAAAATTCCCTTGAATGTAATCTGTCCCATAGTGGTGAGCGCTGTGGCCTTGCACTTGCAAACTCCAAGTCCTTGACGCTCCCCGTACTTTATGGCTTTTCTTTGAGTGCTTTAATTTTCTCCCATGGTACAAAGACATGCAGGGTATGCTAACTGGCATTTCCAAAGTGCCCATGGTGAGTGTGTGTACTTGTGCCATGTGAAGGATTGGCACCACGTCCAGCAGGGTGTATTATGTTTCCCCAAGTGCCCTGGGATGCGCTCCAGGCCTCCCGTGACCCTGTACAGGATATGCGGCATAGAGAGTGAGTGAGTTTAATCTGGCAACCCTACCTCCTGTTCAATCCCATAACGTTCATTTTCTAAGGTAAAATAAAGCGATATATAAATAAAAGTTTGCCCTTGGAGATATTTCTTCATCCAAAAAAGTCATCAAAAAAGGCAATCTGTAGTCATCAGAATCATGCCCATTACTTACAGTAGTATAATTTGATAGAGAGATAATGTTCTCTATAGGTCATGGATTATTTAACGTTGTGTGTTAGAGTGTTAATATGTAGTTAAATTGCTTATTAAGCGCTTGTGTGTTTCTTTCCCATGCAGGAGAATGACATAGTCTATTATAACGCTAAGGACAACGTAAGTACTTATTAGTTTTTCAAGGTATTGCATGCAACACAAGTTTCACTTAACATTCGTTGCGAGCATTCATATCTATACAAATAAATAAAAACATTGGACATACAATGGTGGACTGAAACCTATCTTAGATAAGTTTCTGTCTGTATGTTTGTCTTTCTGTTTGTATGTCTGTATGTCTGGCTTTATGGCTGTCTGTATGGCTTTATGGCCAGATTTTGTCACAGCATCATGCTAAACTGGCTAAACAGAATTTTATGAGATTTGGCAGTACTTTGGTATTTGCCTGGAGTCAAACCTTGAGTAGTGGTGAAGTTATGAGCCGTTATGTGCCGGATTACAAACCAGAAGTTTTGACTTGTACTGAGCAACTGTGGTTACGTCTCAAATCACTGACCCTCTGGGCGGAATGTATTGAAACTTTTGCAGTACTTGCATGCACCATAAGTGAAATAAAAATGTTGAGTAAAAGCGATGTTATGAACCGGATTTAATAATCTACTTAAAGGCTACCCATAAGCTGCATGCTCTATGTAAACAATTAAAAACCTGCACCGATAGATATTAATTAGAAAAGCTAAACTGCATCATTTTTTTAGTGTTACTTAATATTTTTTTCTTCTGGAATAACGGTGTTGAAGTGGTATAAGTGGATTTTAACACCTTGGAGTGGTTTTAAGACAAAACTATAATATCAGTGATTACATTAAAGCTGATCATCTTATTTTTAACTATTTCTACAAACTCTTAAACAAACATATATTTGTATTTACTGTACATCATTCTCTTCTTTGCCACGTCATTATCACATGCTGCATTTTAGCTCCCTCTACATACTTCCCTTGAGATGGATAAATGTAAAAGTTTAATTATAAATCCTACATCATATCTTTCACTCTGACCATCAGTCTAGACAATACAACCTCTTGAGATGTCGTATATCACACCTGCCAATTAGCATTGTGACTAAGAAGCTACATGTGGAGAGCTGACGCAGAATTAGACGCAATAAAAAGTGCTTGAACGATGCACAGGTGGACTGTCTACTTAGAGGGTGTTAGTGCTATTCTGAGTAGTTAATGAGTGTCCAGCAGATTCCCTGGCACAGACCAGCTTATTAGTGTCATATGATTTTTTTCCCCCTTCACCACAATGCCATGTGTTATCTGTATGATTTATTGGTGCTGATGTCAGTTTTTGACATCCTCATAATATGCCATGATTTCACTGAAATATCTCACCTTCCAGCTTGAAGTCAACGAAACCGAAGGAAGGAAAAACCGGATCCGACCGAAATTTAAAGAAGAACCAGCTTTTAAAAACCGTCTCATCTCGTACAACCACACAGCTGTGCACATCCCTACAGACATATACGATGGCTGTGAGTACTAAAATGTTTAAATCTTTCACAAATGCTATGCACCATAAAAAGGTCTGACACACACACAAAAAAAAAAGGATTTAAAATTTTTTGAAAATAAATGATGCTGACATATTTTTTTTTTACAGATATCAGCTTATAAGACAGTCCAGAGCTCTTATGCTGTTTTGTATGTTTGGATTATAGGCTAAAGAAATCAAATAAAAAATAAATACCTTTTATGGTGGTATTTCTTACTAAAAGTTTTTTTTCCCCAAAAAGCTAATGGCAATTGCATGCAAAGGTCGACCTTGCTATGGAAAAAAGTCGGCATAATACATATGGTTCCTGTCAAACCATACAAATACACTAAAATGCTATAAATGCTTATACTGACTTAATTTACTTTAGATATAGTAAAGGCCTGTGCTGAGCATCAAAACCACAAAGAGGTACAAAATTATGAAAATTGCAAAGAAAAATAGGAAAGGAATTTTATAGTTAATGTTTTTCACACTTCAAATTGTAAATGTTTGATCATTAAATTCATGATTTAAGTCTGTTTTAAATATTAGATAGATTCAGAATGAACACATGAACATGTCACATCTACAACACCAGTCTATTAAAAATGGTTTATTAAAAAAATGACAAACTTTTACTAATCGACACGGTTTTTAGTACTATACAGATTGTACACAGTTTGTCGAAAACCTGTTCTCTCTCATAAAAGTTTGTCTGTTTAATGGCATATCAATAATCCTGATAAAATCTTAAATATTTTCAAGATGTAAATGATTATATGAATATTGAGGATTTTCTTGTTGTTAGCTGAAGATATTACAGTAAACGTTATGATTGAACCCACTGATAAAGCACTCATTAAAGATCTGAGTTTTTTTTTTTACTGATATGATGCCACATCCAAATGGCACATCCATACTGTAATGCTGGGAACTTCCTCATGTTTTGTATTGCTTTAATGTTTATCAAGTATTTCGAGTAAATAGCAATCTTTCAACCTGCCATGTTTTCACATTAAATATTTTTTCAGTAATTTTATAAAATCAAACTGAGATAAATCATGACTTTCTTTCTAAGATAACTATGATAATTAAGAATGTTTTTCATACTTCAAGTGAATGTGATTTCATTTGTATGAGGTTTTCAGTAGCGGACATTGTCGGAAAGCAGCAATATGCGCAAGAAAAAAAAATCCTGAGGTAACATGACAAAGAAACCTTCACTGAGAGCAGAATGAAAAGGAAACACATTCCTGTTTGGATGATACCAGATTGCGCAACCATGAATAAATCCATTTTGTAAAAGTGTGCTACTGTACGTGGCCAAATGTGCAACTTGTATAACAGGAAATTCATGAGGTTTACTTTGCTCAAGTTAAGAGCGGTTCACTATAGGAGATATGGATGAGAAAAAAATATATATATATTTAAAAAAAAAAACATTTTTGCAGTAATAAGCCTTCATATCAAACTTACTTGTATAACGTACATTTTAAAGCGATCTCCATGGTTTCTAATTGAAACAGTCCTCAGCAGTCACATGTATCTGTAAGCAGAGTCCTGCATGTGGCTGTCTCCAGCAAAAAGAAGGAGATCAGGATGGACCAGGCAGGTCTGGAAAGTAGAAGGGTTCAGGATCACTGGTATTTTGCGAGTTGACCATGACCTGCCCTGGAAGTTGAGTATGTTTGCTGGAGTGTGAAAAAGTTTTAAATCCCGGCAACAGAAACTGCTGGAATTCTTGAAAACAGTGGTTTGTGCCTCGCCTTCACTAAATCCTGCGAGGTCTGCATCAAGCTAGCCAATGCATGTCAATAAGGTGATTGTTTGAATTGTGACACTGACGTGAACTGTGTTGAGTCTTATGCAAAGGTGCATGAAAGGTCAGTGGAGAAGATGTAATGCCTTATCGTTATATAAAACCTGGTGTTTATATTATGGAACTCGAGCACTGTAAACAGCTCAGATTTATTCTTTTAAGTCTTACAGTGAAAATATCATACAAATTTATGTCTCCTGCTAGCCTGCCACACCCCCCTTCCCCCCAAACTCAGTACTCCTACTTGGGAACTTTGAGGGTGTCTCATTAACTCCAAATTCCTTTATGTTCAGCAAGTCTTGTCAAATCAACCTGGCTTCTCACAGCATCAGCAGTAAATAAAGTAGCACATACAGTACTATCTTTAAACGTGTTATACTTTGTAAGAATTTGCTTTAGATGAGACCTATTATTATATCATTCCCAGCACTTTTCTTTTTCAGCACAGTATTATAAGAACAGCCGAGATCTTCTGTGTTTCCATAACATGTTAAACAATCATCTACGCGGAGACGTGTATAAACAGTTTTCAATTTGGAAATTGTGTCTGTAGTTTAAATGAGCCAGCTATGTTTGCCTTTCTAAGTTGTATCTGTCTGTGTGCATTTAGATTTTTGGATGTGTTTGTGGTGTTTCTGAGTTCATGGGATATGCGATTAGGTTGAGCCAAAGCTATTACGTTGGCCAGACCATGAAGGCACTATTTCAGCTCACTTTGCCTGCTGGGATAGCGTCTGGCGCTGCAGCAAAAGGCACCTCTTCCATGCTGACCTTGCCCTGCACCTGCAAATGTCAATGCACTCTCTCACACACATACCCAAAGACCTATGGGAGACATGACTTCAGATAATTACTTGACCTTATTAGACATTAGTTAATTTTTAGTGCTTAATTAAAAGGCAGTGCTGGTGTAAACCATTCGATTTTTACAGAGTATATTGGACTAAGCCTCTAAATTAAATCTGATGTTTAACAAAGATTCTGGGACTTTTTAAAGTCAGTGTGACATAAAGGCAGGAAAGTAGAGCCAGTCATCACAGTTTAAAGTTTATGAATTTTAAATCAGTGCTTTTGATACAGTAATTTTATTAATGTAACCTTCTCAACTCTGATTGGTCAGAAACTTTTAAACAGTTTAAAATTCAATGCAAATTCACCAGAACAAGGTAGTGAACATCTGCACAATTATCAATATTAATATTAATAAACAGAAAATAATGGGGAAAAAAATTAAACATTGTCGTGTTGAAGGTTTCTGTAAGAATATGTTCACTTAAATTTACAGCAGGACACTTTATTGTCAGTGTTTTGTAGCAAACAGTACATTTTCCACCATATGTTCATGGCAGATGAGTTTGGAGAGATGGAGAGTTTGGAGAAAGATTTGTTTTTCTTACTAACTTAAGAGAAAGGGAGAGAAAAAGAAGCTGCTGAAGAAATGAGTGTGTGTATGTCCTGTAACATAGCGTCTGGTGATAATAACTAACATGTGTTATTGATGTTTCATAACATTACACATATCATTACAAATGAAGAAGAAACTTCTGTGTCTGTGTTCTATTCATTTATATTTAGAATTTAAAAACTAGATTATTGACACATTGCTGTGGTATAAGAGAGTGAGAAAAAAAAAAACACTTGAGCATGCGTTCTTATGGGGAAGGAATCTACAGTATGACGGTGATGCGATGCAGCTGCACTAGTCATGTTTTATTCCTTATTTAGTCTGCTTTAGATTTGTGAGTCATGAGCTTCTTGTTTATATTTCATTACCAAGTCATTTATCTTATCTTGTTTGTCCCTGTTCATCTGTTTGTTCGGTTCTAACTTTAGTGTCTGTTAGATTTATGAATCTGTTAGGTTGAGGTAAAAGTGACGAATGGAAAAAATCCAAATAGAGTATACACAAACTCATGTCCAAGCGCTTCTGGCTCCGCTGTGCGAGCAGAAGAGCAGCCTTTTGATGACATCGCAGCAGGCAGCAGTAGTTGCACATATGATCATAAAAACTGAAAAGCATTATCAACACGTCAGAAATTAGGAAATGCCGCAAGGCATGCTTTAGCCATCATGTTTAGACAGTATGTGGTCATATTTTAATGAATTCATTCTAAACCGACCATGTTTTAAAATGACATGTTTTAATGTTTTCAACAATACTCAGGAATATACAGCATGTAAAAATTAATGTCCATTCTTTTTTTCTTTTTTTTTCCGCATTTTTGGTAACGGCAACAGATACTCCTTGGGTATATATTCGTCATTCCTGTGGCAGCTACTTACAGTACGACTGGTTGCCAGTTTGATGCCAGATTGTCATTCCCACGCTACGAGGCAATTTGGGAACGCCAATTGGCCTAATATGCATGTCTCTTAAATCGCATGAGGAAACCGGTGTACCAGGAGGAAACCCATCAAGCATGGGGAGAACATGCAAACTCCATGTAGAGTACATAGACTTGAGGCGAGATTCAAACCCCAATGCTGAGGTGCAAAGTGACAGTGTTAACCACTAAGCCACCATGCAGCCATTCACACCCTAAAAAAAACACTATAATTTTTTAAATAAAGGCACCTAAAATAAATAAATCAATAAAATGTATAAATGGCAGTTCTGCGAATGCTAATTACTATCCCACATAGGATGAATGTGTTTTAATACTGATCCGGTGTCAGACCAATATGAACAATTTTCGGTTCACTTTATTATGCAAGACATTTCACTTGCAAAAAAATGAGGTTCTTTGCCAGTTTTAGAGTCTCAATCACCCACATCATTGTGACTTGCACATAGATCTTATAGACACCTATAGTATTTGTCTTTTCTCAATGCATTATCTATAATGCATTATAAGGGTTGCATGGGGCCTCGAGCCTATTTAAGGGACCTTAGGGCACAAGGCAGGATACACATTGAATGATGTACCAACTCCTCACAAGGCACAAGCACACAAGAATCTGGAAATGCCAATCAACCAAGACCATTAGTTGTAAGAGCTGTAGGAGTCTGTAAAACATGTAAACTCCAGACTCCAGAGGGAGGTGACGATGCTAACCACTAAGCCACTTTAATGCTTAGTATTTATTTTAGCAAAACAAAATAGAACTATTTAAGCAAATAAAGCAACCTAATTAAATTAGGAAAGAAAAATAGATATAAAATTTAAGCTTAGGAAATTATCAAGTTGAGTTACATTACATTTCTTGGGTTAAGTAGATAATGCACAACATAACTAGGGTGATTCTATAAAGTTGCTTTTAGAGGCCAAAACCACTCAATTCTAAATAAATAAATTGCCATAAAATACTGGAATTAAGGTCATTAAAGAACTATCTATTTTCATCTGAGAGCTCTAATGGAGGAATGGAAAGAGCAAAGGGACAATACAGTCATAGATTTCTTTTTTAAATCCCATTTTAATGCTTTACGACTTTATTTTCAGCATGTATGCAATGCTTAGAACTATTGCATGAACTATTGTAAACCATTAATCATCAGCTAAGTCTAATTATTTACTGACATGGTTGTCTGCTGCCTCATTTGTCCCAGAGCATATGCGATTCCACCTCCCCGGCTCACACATAGACGAATGCACAAATAATAACACTGCCAGGCCCGCAAATGAAATAGACTCAACAAGTTATATAAAGAATATGAAGTGTGAGAAAGCAAACGTGTAGGCGTGCGAGGTGCAACTGTGCCAGTGTTGGCAGCGGTCTGGTCTTGGGTCAGGAAGAGGTGTGTGCAGCATGAGTGAGGCGTGTATCTTGCTTTGGTTTTTCAGAGAGGAAATGGGAGGCGATGTGGCAAACATTCAAGTATGAGGGTTAAGTTAATTGTCTTTAAAAAAAAGTGTGCGTGCGTGTGTGTGTTTACTAGTCACATGGGTTTTAATGGATGTTCCCAGATGTCAGTCAGAGCCTGAGAGGATAGTGATTCTAATCTACAACCATCCGATGCGGAGTGCATACATCGACCCCTGTTACACACACACCCACGCATAGTGAAATAGCTTGGGCCTACGGCTCCCGCAGGGGAGAAAATTGGATTTTCTAGGATAAAGTGGCACATCGTTTAGGGGACAGAAGGAGTGTGTGGGCTAGCAGTGCCGCGGTCTAAAGAAGCAGCAAAATCCTCCCGTCATTAAGAGAGACAACACTGAATGAAGCAGCCACAGGAAATGGTTTCCTCTAGGAGGGCAAAGAGCAATAAGGGAAAGGAAGTTTAATGGGTATAAAATGAGTTTAGAGTGGTGACAGCGTACAATAAAAAACCTTCCTTTTGCATTATACTGCAATTTAACTGTTGGTAATTTTGGTGGAATCTCTTTGAGATTCTGTCCGTGTTCCAATGTTGATGATTGTTGTGTTTGTGCAGATGAAAGTTAAACACACTTTTCATTTCAAGTACACACCATATATGCCACACAACCTCATTTCTGAGCTGATTTATCCAACATATTTGCTCTATGATCAAGTTTCCCTGGTGCTTAAAAGCCAGGAAGATGCATAGATCACAGCGAAGCCCGCTCATATCCTTCACATCCTCGGCCAGTCAATGAAAATAAATTGTTATTGCGACTGCAACACTGAATTTTGTATGGTTCATTAGATTTAATGTTGACACATGGGCCATTTTCCTTCTCCAATGAGTATATTCTTTAGCAGCACTTCCAGCAGGCCTGTCAGAGCATGGCCTTTTCAGAGAGATGAGAGATTTGATAAGATGATTATAGGTTTCCATGGTTCCCGCGCTGGTGATTCAATAAAGTCAATCAGCGCGTTTGCGCCACCAGATAATGTGCGAATAATGCGGAATTATCCTGTTCACACTCACACACACTCACACTCCAGTGTAACTTACACCTCTCTATCTTTGTCCCTCTTTCACTCATTCACTGAGTCATTCTGAGATAAACAGTCTTTCTGGAGACTTTGGAGGCCATTTTAGCAAAAAAAAAAAAAAAAAGGTATGAAACAGTTGCTTCTTGTGTTGAATAATGAAGCATCCAGAGCAGTAAAAGTCGAATCAGTTGCACATTCAAGGCAGGTTTTTCCTCTGCTATCTTTTAAGAAAGTGTTCGTTAGCCCCACAATGATCAAAACAAAATTCTGTAAATACTATTTACATTTTCATGTTGATATTTTATGTGGCATGGTGGCTTAGGGGTTAGCAAGGTCTCCCCACGTTTCCATGGTTGGGGTTCGAAGGACATCTTGGACCCTGTGTGCATGGAGTTTGGATATTCTCCATGTGCTTGGTGGGTTTTCTTCAACAGTCCAAAGAAAAACAGTAGGTTGATTGGTGTTTTAAAATTGGCTTTATGTAATTGTGTGTAATTAGATGTGTAAATGTGTGTGTTTGTGCCGTGAGATGGTTTGGCACCCTATGCCGGATGTACCCCACCTTTTGATTACCATTATGTTGTTGTTTTTTTTCTGCATCCTTTTTAAAATGAATTTCATGCCGAATTAATGAGTATTTTTATTGAATTAGTCAATTTAAATTTCACTATGTACAGTAATAACTTTTTTGTTTCATTTTGTTTCAATATTATCTTATTATCTCATCAAAATTTGTGTGGCCAGGACGTAACGTTAATTTATATTTTATTTTTGATAAAAAATAAAACACCCTAGTATTGTGAACATTACACAAAAAACAGACTGTATGTAAGAGTGTGTGTACTCGTTGATATGGGAGGAAATCTTTGTTTAGCATTTTTGGAAGAAGACAGTGTCAGCACATTACACCAGTTAAAGGTCAATCCAATCTTTTTTCCAACACAGGACAGAAAGCAGAAGTACTGTATTTTTATCTGTAGGTTTAAATTCTGTTCTTATGGATGCTAGAAATGTAAAACCTTGTGTATGTGTTTGTGTCCAGCCACCATCGTGTTAAATGAACTGAACTGGACTGAAGCCCTGGAGGATGTGTTTAAGAAGAACAAGGAGGAAGACCCAACTTTACTCTGGCAAGTGTTTGGCAGCGCTACAGGACTGGCTCGCTATTACCCTGGTATGCTCTGTGTGTGTGTGTGTGTGTGTGTGTGTGTGTGTGTGTGTTTGTGTATGTGTGTGTTTAACTGCTCATAATAATGGCATCTTAATTACACAATAACCTCATCATGGCAAAAATTTGGAAAAAAGGTTTTATTGAACATTTAATAAATAGTCTTAACAGGTGGTTTGGTATGTGTTGCCTAGAATAAACAGAATGCGTGCAGCAAACATCACATGTGTGAAGGAAGCATGCATGACCATTAGTGTACAAGCGGTGTTCAAGACATACCGAGACTTGTGATGAAATCTTCCACAAATGAAGGTTTAAAACCGATTGACATTTAAGCAGATTAAGGTGATGAGACTCTTAGTTGCAGTAAAATATTTAAATGGTTCAAATGCCTGATCCTTGAAAATCCACAGATAACAGGAACCTGACTGTGAGTTATTGCCACACCCCTGAAAGGCCAGCGTTTCAGGAGTGAACCAGGCAGTCCGCTCATGGCTCCGGTGTACTGAGAAATCCTTTTACATAGATGGTATCCAAGCATTAGTGCATTAGTGTAGCCGGGGATTATATAGAGAAATAAAGGGAGTGTTTACTCTCATAGCCATGTTCCATGTTCAATAGTCTTTGTTACCTCGTTCTGAACACATGGACCATAAATCTTCCCAATTTTCTTGTAGATTTCACCATAACAGCTTAAAAATAGTACCAGCATGTTACAGAACAGCTGTTTGGATGTGGGCACATTTTGACAGATGTTTGCAAGTAAGCTGGTTTTAATTAAAGTGTGAAAAAATAGTTTCAGCAAAGCATTTGGTGTGAGGTAGCCTAAAGAGGAAGAGTACTAGGGCTGCACGATATTAGGAAAATATACGATATGCAATATTGTTGTTGAATATTGCGATAACAATATTTCTTGCGATATAACATTTCCCTAGAGAAATGCATTTTTTAAATTATTATTATTGCCTAGTTTAAAAAAAAACATTTATATGTAATGATCATACTAAAATAAACAGGTAATATATATTCGACTGATGTAATTAAATCTAATTCAGGCTAAAAAGAAACTATATGTCAAGGAAGTTGCAAATATTTAGACTTTAAAACACTATGAATGACTTAAAACCCTCAGCAGATATTCTGATTTCTGGTTTGCTGTTACCATAGACCTGCCAACACAATATGAATCACTTTTAAACATTACTTTTTATTTACGTGTGACCATACCCTCATCAATAGTGTTTTAAAACAAGAGCATCTTTTAAACAAAATATTCCCTTTGGCTTGCCTGTTTTTTAGTTTTTTTTAAATAACAATAAATATTATTAAACAAAAATTAAATAAGAAAATACTATTAAGTATAAAGATATAAGCGGGTATAAAGATAGTAAGGGCCCATCTGATTGGTCAAATTTGGACACACAAATGCTTGACACATAAATTTTATTTATCGCAACTCTTTGCGATACAGATATCGCGTGTACCATTATCGCGATAACAATAATTTTTCAATATATCGTGCAGCCCTAAAGAGTCCACTTTTATTTATGCTAAAATTTCTGAGGAACTCTGTTGTTCATGTATAGGATGTGTGACTGTGTGAGACCCTTGTTTGTTATAAAAGTGTCCTCTGCCTTTTCACTTTGGCAAAAGAGACTTTTATTGTAGGAAAAGAAGCGCAACAGCTCCACCAACCTTTATAAGAAATATACACAAAATGTTGTGAAGAAGCAAGACCAGAGATGAATTCTTTCTAGCCCACACTGTAGGAACTTATCAATGAAAGTCATATCAGGTTCTGGTGAAAAAGGCACCTATATTAGATTTACATTTGAGCTGATATTTTTTTAATTAGCTTAGCTGGGTCGTTTTGCACTTTTCATTTGCCACACATCATCATCATCATCATCATCATCATCTGTTATTGAGAAAGTGCATGACAAAGTCATTTTTCCATGTAATGAACGTGGGTTATTTAGTTTATTATCATTGCACCCTATAATGCCTTATTATGGAAAAGAAACAAGAACCAAATAAATTAGGCATACATTGCCATATTATTTAAAATTACAAGTTTAATTCAATAAAAAAAATATTTAGAGCACTTTTGGCAAAGGCCATTGTCGCAAAACAGACACACAATTATTATTTTACACAATCAAATAATTATGGAAATGAGTGTGAGTAAACATGTCTAAATTATAATTATCAGTTTGTCCCTGATGAGCAAGGGGCAAGGAGACAATATCAGGAAACCTTAAGAGGAACCAAACTCAACAGGGAGCCTATCCACATTTGTGTGATATCAGATATCAGATAGAAGTCAGATGACATTTTCATTTAACATTAACATTTTACATTTAGGCATTGGGCCGACACTGTTATCCAGAGCGACTTACAAAAGTGCTTTGAAGTTTCCATCACTGGCTAGATCCTTACACAGGTTACTAAATTACTAACTACAGGGTGGGTGAAAATTAACTAAGTAATATTTAATGGCTATAGAACGTTTAGTATCAGTGGAGTCATCATGAATACAGTCTCTACCTAAATTGCTCTTACTGTGCGTCCGTGGTTAGACCATTGTGGGCTGGGACGATGCAGACCTCATGAATAGCCACCAAGAAGTCCAGATCTCACTCTATGTGATTTTTCCTGTGGGTCTACGGAAAGAAGGAGGTATACAAGACAAAGCCTCTTACACTGAAGGACTTGGAGGCAGGGATTCAGGAGGTTTTTTCAGCAATATCCTAAACAACTTCCTGCAGGATTCCATCCCCATGTGCATCCCATCCCTGACTGTTTTGTCAATTTGTTGACGCCACCGATGCCTACACTGAAAATATATATTTTTTTATTTTTCTATGTGAAAAACTACATGTATAATTTGTTTCAATCTATTTGTATTAAAATACAGACCATATTACAAAGTTTAAATGCCTAGTCACTTTTCTTCACTCGGTATTAGTACCATAAGTCAAACGTTGCTGTGAGGTGTTTTTTTATTGTTTCCAAAATATTTAAGAAACAGATACAGTATGTCTTTTGTGGTTGCTTAAACGGACATTTAAAGGAAGTTCATTCCACCACCTAGGTGCCACATCAGAAAACAGTCTAGACGCATGTTGTTGATCCCTGAGAGATCTTGGGACCTCGAGGAGTGCTGAAGGTTTAGGGGGGACCTTACATAAGCTTTTTCAGAAAACTTTCCCATAAATCTGGTTGACAATCGATATCTTTTGGGATGCAACAATGGCAGCAAAAACAATTCTCAGGTTCAATTCAAGTAAACAATTAGATATGAAGCCTAAAGAACAAAGGAAGAGCACATTCTTTTTTCCTTTTTGGCATTTTTTCGTAACATCTTTAATAAACAAATAATCTTTGGCATTTATAGAAGCCATGTGGAGAATTATGGAGCTAAATAATAATAATTAAAAAAAAAAATTATTAATGCAGCAGGGCACAGTGGAGTAGTGGTTAGCACTGTCGCCTTGCACCTCCAGGGTTCGGATTCGATTCCCGTCTCTGTGTGCATGGAGTTTGCATGTTCTCCCTGTGCTTGGTGGGTTTCCTCCGGGTACTCCAGTTTCCTCCCACAGTCTAAAGATATGCAAGTTAGGCTAATTGGCGTACCAAAATTGGCCGCAGTGTGTGAATAAGTGTATGAGTGTGTGTATGTGTGTGTGCCCTGCGATGGATTGGTACCCTGTCCAGGGTCTACCCTGCCTCGTGCCCCAAGTCTCCTGGGATAGGCTCCAGGTCCCCGCCACCCTGAATACAGGATGAAGCGGTGTAGAAGATGAATGAGAGAGTAATGCAGCAGGATATGTCTTAGGTGGTCCATGAAAACCTACAAAGTAACCTACTCCATCTCTATATTTTTTCTGACAAGCTATTGTTGGACCTTGCTTTTTACTTTTTACCCTCCCATGCAATATTACCACCCATCCTATCCTATCAATAACCCATTTTTTAACCTGTAAATATGATCTGATGTAATGTTCCGTCTAAAACGAGACTGACATTTTACTAGTAAATTATGTGCTACCAGCTCAGCAGTGGGCTTACTAAAGACCCCCAGTACTCTAATGATGATGAAGTAGAGAACCGATGCAGCACTCAGCTTATTTCAATTAGCTTCAGGTTCCCCATTAGTGGCTTTTTAGTTTAAAGTCTGCATATAACTTGTGCATTGCTATTTTAAACCTTTGTCTTAACCATTAAGACTGTAAATGTTATTTTAGAGGGATTGGGAAATTGTGCGCTTACTATAATTTGTGTATGTGTGTGTGTGTGTGTGTGTGTGTGTGGTCAGCTCATTAATAACAACCCCATTAAGTCTGACAGGGCATTATGACGCACACACACACCCACACACCCACACACAATATATACGCTATTTTTTAAATTGCAAGGATTCACAAGCAATAAAAAGGTCAGATCCCCTCAACCATCTTGTCAATCATAAATAGGCTTAATAAATAAGCTTAATGCACACAATATACAACACCCACCAGCACACCTGTACACACACAAATGCACGTGTGTGCATACACGCACACAAAATCTCTTTATTATTTAGAACAGTGTGTTGAAATTGTCATCCACTAGCCTGGCAGTAATTACTCCGCTCCATCTGCTTACTTTCATTCCATCATTTAAATAAATAAATATGAATCTGTGGTACCAATTTTGGATGCAAATTTTGGAAATATCTCTCGTACCGTTGTACAAATTATGCCTTTTGCATTTTAATACTGTACATCCTGTTTTGAAGAGATTAATCTCTATGTCGAAATGCTACTATTAGTCCTTGTATACAATTACTCTCAGCTTCATTTTTACATTTCATGCATATTAATGTGAAGCATTATGCTGGAAATATGTTTACATGTTAAATCCTGGTGACAGAAGCAGCTCTGATCATTAATTATGATGTGTTGCACTTACGTGACCAATTTATCACGGAGAGGTATTTCTTATCTGACAAGGTATTTTGCATTTAATGCATTTGTATTAAATTTAGCATATTTTTCTTTTGCATTTAGCCTCTCCATGGAAGGATGCCAGGAAAACCCCAAGTAAAATCGACCTTTATGACGTCCGCCGCAGACCCTGGTACCTACTTACACTTTCACTGCTGTGTGTGAATGAGTGTTAGGGCTGCACAATATGGACAAATGTATTCAACTTTTACTGTGCACAATAATGCATAATCCACATACCTGAATACCCTGATCGAGATGTGTGTGACTGTCTTGTAGTATCTGCATAAAATTAGTTTCTAAAAAGTAAAGGAAAATTAATACAAATCACTAATTGAACCAAATATGAAAAAAAAAAAAAAATTTATCTGGGATCAAAGGCCAGCTTTCTGGACTGATTTCACAGAAAAAAAAAAAAAAAACAAAGGTGATAGAAAGAACATCAAGTGCCCTACAGCCACCCATGCACATGGCCCAGCAAAAAGGCTAAAGCGTTTGTGCAAAAATTAGCTACTGGTTTTACTGAGCATCCTGCTGAACATTTTTGAAGTGTTCTTACAGTATATAATGTGCTGCTTTCTTTTCTGGCAAACAAATATGTCTTTTTAATTTTTAATTACATACTGATATTTGAAAATCAGAAATATGTTTGTACAAACTCAATACAAGTCTAAAAAAATGTAATCTATTTAAAATGTTTGTACTGAAAAACATTTTTATGTTTAGATTGTATTATGATTATTTTACCCCTTTATTATTGGGTCAGTAAGAAAAATACTTTTCTGATTTGTTAGCATTGTTATATTACCCGCAAAATAAAGAGAAAAATAATAATAATAAATGAAAAGTACGGTGAAAACGTACATTAAAAGATCTGTAGATAAAAAAGAAATCAGCACATTAAATAAAAGACCGCTTTTCAGAATAATAAACAAAATGAAAACTATTGTTTTGCCTAAATGATTAAAAAGGAACAGGTGCAGCAAAGAAGGACTGTGTCTGGTTCTGCAGGATGCTCAGTAAATGTGAGCAGCTAACTTCACTTAGTTTAATTAATTACTGTTTAATTACTTTGTTTATTTGTTGTTAAAAGTATATATATATATATATATATATATATATATATATATATATATATATATATATACACACACACACACACCTCAGATCAGAGCTGTTATGAAGGCGTTACAGTTCATGAGTAGCAGATTCTGTACTGTACAACTTAACATTAACAGCTTAATAAGATTATTGCATATTTTGGTTGCCTTCAGCATTGTTTTACAATGTAGAAAGAACTAAAAAGCAGGAAAAACCATAGAGTTAGAAAGTGATTCCAAACCTGAGCATAAACTATATATATATATATATATATAAATGTGTGTTTCATTAACCTTAAGTTATGTTTAGTATGGCCCAATGGTTAGGAGAAGAAACCTATGTGAGCCCATATCCGTGTTTATTATAGCAGTCTAAAAAATTATGTTGAAACCACACTGTGAATTGAATTTAAAGTGATCAAAAAGTGCATGTTTTAAAACTTACATTTAGTTATAATTTAATATAATTTTTGTAATACATGCATTACATTTAAATCAAATTTATATTTTATTTGTCACATACACAGTACGATATGCAGTGAAATGCTTAAACGACGGCCCGTGACCTTAAAAATGTAAAAAAAAAAGATACGAAGAGATAAAAAGAACAAAATATAAAAAACTTAAAAAATATATAAGAAATATAAAAACTTATCCATACAATGAGAGAAAGTATAAAAATAAATTTTAATATCCAGGAGGTGTGCAAATATGCATAAAGTGTAATACATGTAATTATAAAAAAATAAATAAAAAAAAATCTAACTGCGTACTGCTTGTATGCCAGAACTAAAGTGTTCTTCTTGTTGTTTTATTCAGGTATGTTCAGGGAGCTGCCTCGCCTAAGGACATGCTCATTCTGGTGGACGCGTGAGTGGGTTTCATATTAGTACATTATTCTGTTTCAGACCATGTCTTGAACGAAGATATGCTCTTTTTTCGCCCGCTTCTTTTGCCTCCACAGAGACTGTGGGTGGCTGAACAGGGCTCAGGTGCTGAGGAGTGTGTACATGGTGTTCAGGTGTCAAGTCTCTATCGCTGTGTTTTAGGAGCGGGAGTGTGTCTGGATTGACTTTAAAACTCATCCGGACAGCCGTCAGTGAGATGCTGGAGACGCTCTCAGATGATGACTATGTCAACGTAGTGAATGTAAGTGTGTGTCAAAGTGTATGCGTATATCGGTAAATCTGTCATAAAGACGGAATAATATAATGGAATCATACATCATTTTTGTTTTGTTTTCCTAAGGGAAGAATGGTTAATTAAAGTCAGCGTATGTTAGAGTAGTACATTACATCACATTACATAACATTCTGTCAGTCTGTTGGTACTCAAGTCTATCAGAAAAATAAGGCTACACATTCATAGTTATGTGTGTGGTGTGTCTGAGCCTGTGAGAAGGACAAGGTGAAGGATGGCGGTGATATAATGAAATATGGATCTGGCTTCAGTGTGCCACTTGAAAACAAGCTCTTAATGAAAAGGCTGCTTCAGCGGGTGGATGTGCTGAATTGGAGGTGGGTGGCTAAAGCGAATGCTGCGAGATCAGGCACAGAGTGAGCTTAGGAAATGCCCATCTATCATTTTACCGCAAGAAAGCCGACGAAACTTGGCAGCCTGTGGCAGAGAAAAGTTCTACCGGATTAATCAGAGGCTCACTTCTTTCTCTTTTGACTGTCTGACACACTCGCTTAGAGTTTCTAAAGTGTCATTATCTGACAGATTTGACATGCCTATTGGACATTTTGCACTCTTATGAGACCAGGCTGGTGTTATGACATTTGTCAGTTCAAATGTCATGTTCAGTTTTATTCAAATTTCTTACGATTTGACAGAGGGTTTTTCAGTTTTTTGTTTTTTTTTTACTTGGGAAAGATTGTTTTTTGTACCAATGCCTCACTGACAGAGTGAATGTTGTCTGGGATTTGTCAGCAGGCTTGTGGAAGTGTGTGTGTGTGTATGTGTGTGTGTGTGTGTGTGTATGTGTGTGTGTGTGTGTCTAAATGTACACATACCTACATACAAAGAACTGGACAAACCCTCCGTGATGTCACACATAGGGTTTTCTGAAGAGCAGTTTAAGTTTGAATCTCAACTGTGGTTGCGCTGGTTGTCGCCATCTTGGCTGTAGCTGACTCCAAAACCGTTTTTGTATCAGGCCGTGTAAGTTTATTTTTGTTGTAAGCTTGGGCATTTTAACATTAAGGGGGCGGTCTATGGTAGTTGACTCACTTTTGAATCCTGCCCTCCAGTGGACATTCACAAACTTCACATTTTGGCACTTCCATGCTGGACTCATTTATCAGAACCACAGGTTGCCCCTTAAGGCCAGACTGAAAACTACATAAGTGCTTGCTTTTTTCTTGCAGTTTTCTTAATGAATAGATGGCTATAAAAGTCTTGGGGTGTGAAACTTGTAGAGCTCCAGTAAAGGTTGTTGGCCTGTTTTTAAGGATGTAGGGCACTGGCTGCAAGGCGATAGTAAAGGATATTGGGCTCTGGTGTAACATGTTGGGTTTTAATGTTAGGTTCAGGTCTTTAACAATGATATATGGAGCAGGATGTTGGTGTTGTTGCAGAAGATTTCATCACTCACAGCATTAGCCATCAGTGAAGGGGCAGCCTGATGACACGATGTCAGTCTGGAAGCCTCAGTGGCCTTAAGGCCTCCCTCAATTATCCATCCATCACACAAGGCCACAATTGATCGGGGGAACACATAATGCATTATCTATATTATGTGAGAGAACACACATCCTCAGCCGACTCCATACACTTTAGGAATAATGTTATCAAATTTTATAAGGAAACTACAATTGAATTGTTTGATTTAAAAAAAAAATAGAATAGTGTACCTTAAAACATGCATATGAAATGTCAGTAGAGCAATTTGACCAATCAGAAGAACAGCTGCTATCAAGCTAAAACAGGGGTCCTGGATGTCAGCGACTGCTGCATTATGACTTGGCATGGACACAGAACACACATCTGTCCTGAATTTGGCGGAGAGTCAGCGTTGTCAAGCGTGTATCTGAGCGCAGTTCCAGTACTTAGCCAACTATATTTGGAGTGAATATTTTATTTTCTTACTACTGTGACCTGTTGAACCACATACAGTATCATGAATAAAAAAGATTCATATATCTACATACTTAAATGAAGCTTAGAATTTCCATGCACGTAAAACATGTGCGTGGAACAGTATTAAATCATTCTAAAGAATGGTTTGGTTATGTTGAACACAATTAATGGAAAAACTTGCATTCGCAAATTTGATTTTTATAATATCACAGACACAAAATAAATATTTTATTAGGTATCTTATATGTAATAGATTATGTTAGTATTATGGATTCTTAATGTTAGTGTTCTGTATATACAATAATTATGCTTGATAGATGATCAATTATTTGTAAAGCACCAAAGATGGGGTACAAGCAAATTTATTCGATATAATTACAACCTCTTTTGTTATCGCAATATCGCACAGGTCGTCTTCTGATTTAAAAACCTTTTACTTTTTCAAGATATTGTTTATCTCCTTGAAAAGTAAACAGTCTAACCCTCCCAACTTCCCCTTTTTCCTTTTCCCATGGTGTTCCTTAGAGATTAGTCTTCGGTCTTTTCCTGTTTCACATCATTAGGCACCACAATACTTTGCATCTCAACTTTGCATCTTAATTTTTATTTTTATTTTTTTTACGTCCTGTCAATGTGTTATGTGTGCCTGAGTTTAAAAGTTGGAACTTGCATTAAGGGGGAAAATGACTAGGGGATCCAGAAAAAGAGATGTTCAAGCCCTTTTTTATAAATGTTAGGACTTGAACATTAATGTTCTTTTTTTTTTTTGCTTTAAAAAAAAAAAAAACATTTGCGGACTGCACCATGAGCATGGGTGAAAGTAAACAGTTTAGCCCTTCCAACTGGTACTGCATACCATGAAAAAGATGTACTGGAAAGAGGGGAGGGCAGCCGACTTCCAAAACCCACGTTCAGAACCAGTCACAGAAGCAACTTCAAACAGAAAACACATCTTCTAACATTGACATCTTAAACAACACTTTGTCTCCTTAGTAACTGATTCAAACTTGTTCCAAATTGCAACACTGGTTACTCATTTCACTTCATTCATATGAGCTACAGTACAACGCTAACCAGCTTCTAACAAAAGGCTGAATCTCAAGTCCCTCTCTAACCCCTGAACACGGGATTCTACACTCTTTTCATTTTATGCTAAATAGGATTCAACCCCAGAACAGTTAGTTAGCTGAGGCTGTTCTACTGAGGAATAAATGGAGATGGGATTTATAGGACTCTCCACCACCTCCACCTTCTCTCGCCTTTTGCCTTCATGAAAAGAAAGGAGGTTAATAGCAAAAAGAGCAAAATGTTTTTTATAGAAATTGTTTCTGAAAAATCAGAAGGTCAGTCCAGCCAAAATATGGTTGGGTACACCTATCTGCTAATCCTTACGTGAATTTTTCATGATCACTTAATACTTGAATGCAGAAGAACATGATCATCTTCAAACGCTGTATCTTTTTGCCTGAGGATGCACTGTTGTCAGTGTATTACTTTTCTGTCTGCTGTTCATGTTCATGTAAATATGACATTTAGAGTGAGTGTGGAACCATGAGAGCCAGACAAATAGTTGATGCTTTAGTTAATTAATGAACGGAACAGGATAGGGCTATGTGAAGTCTGCTTTGTGACTGAGTTAATTGTCAGACATCAAAGCAAATATTCAGGTTTACAAATGCTCCACCATACAATGCGCTGGTTCAATAGATCACTAATTGAACTCTTTGTGAATGTCGAAGTGTTTGTATGAGTTATGAGGCAGGTCCGACAAAACAATAGACAGGAAGAACCAGGCACCACCTACGTTAAATTGAAAATATAGGGCGGTGGTGGGGGGGGGTATGGGGGGGTAGGTGGAGTGCTGGCGGTTAGCGCTCTCTTCATACTTTTTCAGGTTTACTTTGTTTTCAAGAGCAGTGCCTGGTTGCAATTTAAAGTTATTGCTTCCAGGACATGGCTCGTGTTGTAACTCTTAAAGGAAAGTTCTTGCAGTATCTCATATGACTTCTGAGCAGGGGTGTGTTTTTTGTTTGTGTGCATGTGCGTATGCTTCAGCGTCATCTGAAGCTTTATTTGGAAAAATCTGCCCTTCGGGAGTACTGAGTCATTTAGGGTCTGCATGGGGACGACACTGAACATCACTTAAATATTTGAGCCAGAGATGCTAATTTTCCCATGACTCATCACTGCAGCTAAACAGTTAGTTGCTCATTAAAAGGGAAACCACTGAGAAGACTTCACGTTAAATGTTAATGGAACAGAATGGGAGAGTAGTCAGTGTCATTAAACCATAGATGCTGCTTAAGGCGGCATTCGTTCAATAGCATGTATATATTGACTTGTTATAATTCCACTAAAGTTGCGCTTTGATGTTTCATATTCTCATATTGTCCTTCAACTGTATTGTGCTGTCACTCATTTCTGTGTACCACATCCATTTCTTTTGTTTCTGTTCATTACTCATTACTCGTTTTCTAGGAATAGGATTACTAAGGGTCACCTTAAGTAACACTTTACACAAATCCATTCTAAAGACAAGATGAAATTTATAAGTTAATCCAACATGTCACTACAATTAGAGTTCATTACTGTATAAATTCACTATTATTTTGATGGAATAAAAGCATGCTGACTTGCTTCTACTACTACAAACCCCAAATATATTCTCTAAGAATTGAATCGGATTAATTTGGGTTTTGCTGGGAAAGGTTAGGGGGGCTGTCGCCTTGCACCTCCAGCATCCAGCTTTGATTGCCAGCCAGGTTCGATTCCTGCTTCTGTGTGCGTGGAGTTTGCATGTTCTCCCCATGCTGGGTGGGTTTCCTCTGGGTGCTCTGGTTTCCTCCCACAGTTTAAAGACATGGAGATTAATCTAATTGCTAGTCACCTAGTTGCTAGTTCCCAAATTGCATGTACAGTAGTGTCTGTCTGTGTGTGTGTGTGTGCCCTGGGATGGATTGGTGTACTCTGCCTAACTCCTGGCATAGACTCCAGGCCACACCACCGTGTATACAGGATAAAAGAGCATAGATAATAAGTGAATGATGATGAATGAATGATAATTGGATTGACGACACGGAGGCTTAGTGATTAGTACTGTCGCCTTACACCTTCAGGGTCTGGGTTTGATTCCCGCCTCTGGGTCTGTGGGCATGGAGTTTGCATGTTCTCCCTATGCTTGGTGGGTTTCCTCCGGATCCTCCGGTTTCCTCCCAGAATCCAAAGACATGCAGATAAGGCTAATTGGTGTTCCCAAATTGCCCTTAGTGTGTGAATGAGCATGAATATATTTTTCAAATGTTACTAATGCATTATGTCTCTTTCGTCAGTTTAACACAAAAGTTAACAACACAGCATGCTTCAAACATCTGGTCCAGGCCAACGTACGCAATAAGAAAATCCTGAAGGATGCAGTGCAGAACATTACGGCTAAAGGCATTACCAACTACACAAAGGGCTTTGAATTTGCCTTCGAACAGCTCGATGATGTGAGTGTGTATTAGATCTTCCTATCTTCCTATAATTCTCACCACTATTATCTATTATCTTTTCCTTTTAAATACTTAATACACATTCAGAAACAAAATTGATTCAATGATGAAGCAAATGTTTCCCTTTCCCTATAACCACTCTTATTTCATTGAAGAGTGTTTCTAGCGTAGTCTCATGAATGAGTCCTGTGATTATTGTGTACTGCTCTCTGGTGGTGGAGTTTTGTAACTGCAGTTGTTCAATACGAATTTTAGCCGTTTGTGATGAGAAGAGCTAATTGCAACAAAATCATCATGCTTTTTACTGACGGAGGGGAGGAGAGAGCTCAGGAGATCTTCACTAGACATAACCGTGATAAGAAGGTATGAAGAAAGGCTTTTTATTCCATAATTAATATCTCACTCTCTTACTAAATCAACCTCATGTACTGTAACATCTCTCTCTCTGTCTCTGTGTCTCTCTGTGTCTCTCTCTGTCTATTGATCTATCTATCCATCTATCTATCTATATATATATATATATATATATATATAAATGAATTTTTTATTAGGTCCGTGTCTTCACTTTCTCTGTTGGCCAACACAACTACGACACGGGACCTATAAAGTGGATGGCTTGTACCAATAAAGGTAACTGGAAAAACTGACTGAAACAAAAAGTATAGATTTTGACATGATTTGAGGATGTAAAGGTAACTGAACAAACAGATTGTCTTTTATTAAATGTAGGCTCTCGCTAAATATGTACACACTACACTAAGTGTCATATACTGTTTGTATTGTACTGTATAAAAGCTAACAGTTTTCACAATGACGTAGCTGTTTTTTTATAATAAAGGTTTTAAAGGTTTTAAATAATTAGATATTCGTGATGACAATGTACTGTGGCTTAGAGGTTAGCCCTGTTGCCTTGCACCTCCAGGGTCTGGGTTTGATTCCCACCTCGGGTCTGAATGCATGGAGTTTGCATGTTCTCCCCGTGCTTGGTGGGCTTCCTCTTGGTGCTCTGGTTTCCTCCCACAGTCCAAAGACATGCAGATTAGGCTAATTGGCGTTCCCAAAGTGCCCATAGTGTATGTGTGTTTGTCCCTTTTGATGGATGGGCACCCGGTGCAGGGTGTAGCCCACCTCATGCCCTACTGTCCAGTATGTCTCCTGGGATAGGCTCCAGGTCTCCTGCAACCTTGTATACAGGATGAGCGGTATATAGATGAATGAGTGAGTGATTATAGTGATTTTTTTTCTTTAATACTGCAAATCCATTTATTTGTTTCTTTGTTTGTCTGCTTCATTGTGTCCTGACTGTACACATGTAGCCTTTAAAGATAATATGTTGTAGTTAAATCATTACTTCCCTCTAGTGGTGGAAAAAGGCTGCACAATGTTTGATACAAAGCAAGGCATGCTCATGGATCTTTTATTGTTTCTCATAAATTAATGTCTGATTCATTTCAGGTTACTTCTATGAAATCCCTTCTATTGGAGCAATCCGCATAAACACACAGGTTTTGTGCATCACGCATCATGAATCTCTCTAATGACAATTGATTTTGGTTGTCCACATTTTGTCACATATTGACATCCCCATGTTATGTTACGAATCTTACAGGAGTATTTGGATGTCCTGGGCAGACCCATGGTCTTGGCTAATTCCAAAGAGGTGCAATGGACTAACGTTTACTTGGACGCCTTGGTATTGTGCAGTTTTTATACTCTGATTTATATTGTGCGTATATATATATATATTTTTTATGTTTAATATAAAAATGACAACAGAATGATTGATAAGGTTTGTTAGACCTGTTACAGCACCTGTTGTTTCTGACCTCTTCAGGAGTTGGGTCTGGTCATCACTGGCACTCTACCTGTCTTCAACAAGACCAAATCCAGAGACAACGGCTCACGCATCCAGGTCTCTGTAAACTTACTGACCTTTCGAAACTGCTCTAAAAACTTAAAGCAGGGCGAATTCTGTGATATTTCAGATCAATAAACAGAGACCAGCACGCTACGCTTGACCCAGACAGCTATGAATAGCCTTGTCTCTGGAAATGTGTGATATTTGTTACTTTTAGTAACAAATAACTGCTCTTAGTGACGCAGATGCCTTTATCTCCAGGCATAGTAACCATCAGGACAGTAGCCTTTCGGGAAATCGGCTGAGGCACATTAAGATATTCCCAGTAGTGGAAAGTAAATATTATGTTCTAACGAAGTGTTATAGGTCAAAGTAAACTGCATGTGTGTAAACTTCTCAGCTCAGGAGCTTAGTGTTCTCTCAGTGGAATCATGGTAAATATGCTCGCGAGTGCTATAACGGTACAAGGCATTACCCTTCTTATGCATGAGCTGCACTCCCTGTTCCCATCAGGATGTTACTTTAAATGTTAAACATCGATCACTAAAGCATTAGTGACATCTAGCTGATTGTGTTAATAAGGTATTAAGATCTTAACACCCTCTCCCACTACTCATGTGTTATTTGCATGAGCAACCCTGAATAATGATTTCCTTTACTCTTTTATCTAGCACGGGAACCAGCTCATTCTAGGAGTGATGGGAGTGGATGTGTCTCTGGACGATATTAAAAGACTAACACCGCGCTTTACGGTGAGCATATGTAATGCAAGCGAATAGATATGTTGTGCATTGAACAGTACACACACCGATAAACCTTAACATTACAATGCAAAACATAAGGCCCAGTATTGTGTAGGTTCTCCTTGTGCCACTGGGTCAGCTCTGGACCTTCAGGGCGTGGCTCTGGGTATATGCTGTGGTGTCTGACACCAGAACACTGGCAGGGTAGCTTGCAGGGTGGAGCCCTTTGTGGATTGGACTTAATTGTCCTGTCGGAATGGGATATAGAAAGTTTGGATGCCTTGGGGTTTTTTGTCTGCTGGGCCCCATGCACAGTGGGCATACTGGGCATTTTGGGGCCTATCTATAGTGGACATCATTGACTTTATTTTGGTGAGGTGTGCTGTATTGGCTTTTCTCTGGGATCGGACCAGACAGGCTTGCCTTTGGTCCCCAGGGGCATGAGGCCTGTTTGGGCACCTACTGTATGACCCTCTCGCCAGTTTACTGATGTATAAATAATAATCAGTTTTATTGTGTTAATGTTGTTAATGGTATGGCTGACAGTGTGAACAACATCTCTACACTTAAGCGTAACATCTCAGTATAAAGGAATTTATGTAAATGTAGAGGCTTCTCAGCTTCTACACTGATCAGATATAACATCATGCCAACCAGCCTAACATAGTGTAGGGCCAGTATTAAGTGGTCTGACACTGTTCT
Source organism: Clarias gariepinus (assembly GCF_024256425.1). Classification (NCBI taxonomy): domain Eukaryota; kingdom Metazoa; phylum Chordata; class Actinopteri; order Siluriformes; family Clariidae; genus Clarias; species Clarias gariepinus. Next base: position 12,792,623 of record NC_071106.1, on the reverse strand, counting down.
TTTGCATTCAGATTTAACCTTTTCCACAATTTGAGCTATTTTGTACAAGCCTTCACTCCTCTAAGCATCCCCCTGTAGTCAGTGGATCCCTTTTGTAGCTCTTGATCACTATAAACTTTGAACATCCCATAACTGCTGGAGTTTTGGAGTTGCTCTGACCCAGTTGTCTAGCCATCACAATATTAGTCCTTGTCACAGTAGCTACCGTTCCAATATCTTGTTACAGTGGCACCTGAAAGTGGGAAGGATATATTAGGCAGTAATTGAAACGTGTTTTTCCTAAAGTTGATGAAAAAAATGAGCAAGTGTTGTGAGGATTTGAGTGATTTGAGCTACGTAATACTAAAAAATACTAAAAAATATGCAGGCGGTCATATTTCGTTCCCTCTTAGATGTGATTGGATCCTGTCAGATGGGTAGGAATGAACTCCACATGTATAATATCTGTTAAAGAGCCCTTATTTTTTTTTATATACATTTTGCATGCGAATCAGACATTTGATATTTCAGTTCTCAAATTGTCATGTTAGCCTAATTCCGGATATATTTTGTTCTCATAAAGGGCTATTACCTTATTACCTGACTGGGTGGAGGGCTGACAGAGTGATTTCCTTTGGAATGAAATATCCCTTAGAGTATTCATGGATCATTTCCTTAGAACAGGAGGAGTATTTCCACATATCAGGGGCCACACCCTTAATGTTGCAGTCCATGACAATATGTCCAGTTTGATGCATAGTGGACATCACAGGAGTGTCCATCATCAAAGTCAAGAACAGGTACTGTATAACCATTCAGTGGGACGATTAGCAACATTTTGGGACTGAATTCAGTGAATGCAAAGGCATAAGCGGTGTATGTTTCTGCACAGTCTCTTTACTTCACTGCTCAGTGAGTTGTCTGTCTGTACATAAACAGAATAACTTCCATCCTGTTGTGCATGGTTCGTATTATCTGATCCAGGTCTCTTGTGGCTTTGCCAACTCTGAGTATAACTATGCTGTGAAACAGTGCAACTGATTGTATTGGCCCTGTAAATGGGCCACTGTAAAAGGAAGGAGATGTGCATCTGCCAACTTCCAACTTAACATAGCTTGCCATTTCGTGTCCCGCCGTTCCTTGATGTAAATTAACACTGTGGTATTTGCTGGTCCTTACTGGTACATGTGTTTTGAACCTGAAAAACAGAGCACAGTTTTCACATAGTTCACACAGTAACATTGATGTTGGTGTTTAAATGGGCTTCTGCCATTTATATTTTTCTTTTTGAAGAAGAAATGCACAAACACCCAACTTTTTTATTATTTTTTTTTATAATACTTGTGCGTCATTAAGCATTAAGTCAACACTGTGATGTTATAAGCATTCTTAGATTTACCACTAGGCTTGCAGATACCAAAGTACACGCCAGACATCGTGCAGTAAGTCTGCGTGTGTAGCCAATTACAACTTCCTGACTGCATTTATAACCAAGACAGTTTTGTCTTTATTACAAGCTTCACATGGCACACAAGTCAAACTTGTCTGGCAATCAACTTTTAGTCTTAGAGCTTCCACATGTGAGATCAGATGCTCGGTCTGGCTCATCACTTTTTTTGGAACTGCCCACACCAGCCAGCCATCCAGATAGGAAAGTATGCAATATCTGTTGGTGCAGATTTTTATAATTATAACCCAATTAGATAGCTAAATAGCTAGATAGATAGAACTCACCAAAGACACAAGCAGTACAATTTAAGTTTGGAAAGAAAGTGCCAGGATGGGTTGTGATAATAGGAAGTAGCAGCATGTATCCAAACTCACACAAATTACTATTTTTTTCCCTTAAAACATTACTTTTATAGATAGATAGATAGATAGATAGATAGATAGATAGCCTGTTGAAAACTACAAAGCTAAAGTCAAGTACAACAAATGTAATCCTATAAAAAATCATTAAATATTGGCAGGCGTGCTTATCTTTTACAATAAACTGTGTTTATTACTAAAATAACTACATAAGAATAGTCTATTGTTCTATGGTCTGGTCTTATCTGACCTTCCTCCTTCTGTCTTTTCTCAGCAGACACACCCTGGAGAGGACATAAGCTTTTTATGCTTACATTATGCATTACATAAGCATCTGCTTGTACTTAAGACTTGATTTGTAAATGGCTGTGATTTTCCATTAAGCTCTGAGGAGCATTTCCAGATGAACAGACACTGATGATTAGCACACATAGCTTACACGTGATTGACAGATAAGGCCTGCGCCGAGTCGAGATCTTGGACAGTACCGATGCTCAGCGGGATTAAACAATACTTTAAAACAATCTCCCTGACTCCGGCGATTTGGGTTACGATGGTTGTCTATCATTATAATGGTTGTCACCTGAGTGCACGTGCTTCTCACCATTTATCTTTCTGTCTTATTTCTGTCTGTCTCAGATCGGCCCCAATGGATATTATTTCGCGATTGATCCCAATGGCTACGTGCTGCTCCATCCGAACCTCCAGCCTAAGGTACACGTCATCGCATTGTATAGCGCCAAATCATTTTTTATGGTGCAAAGCATATTTTTGAATGGGCTCTTTGTGTCTTTCACAGTTATATATTGTTTGCTATTGTTTTCCAATTTTTTTTTCCATTTCCACTATATTTAAAATCTTTTTTTAGCATGTAAAACAAGCTTTAGGAATAGTCTTATATGTCACCATATAAATCAGGGCATTAAAACCCAGACGTTTCCCTTTTTTTTTTTTTTTCATCGTTTTCTTTTTTAAAATAGATTTGATTTCTTTACATTTACTCGTAAATAACGAAAAGGTTTTCAGCACCTATGACAAGCAGCCTTATTGCCATATTGATCTCAGACCCCAGCCATGAGTTTGGAATGCATTACCCTTTCTTTTCAGCACATGAATATATAATCAGGGCTTGGGTAGACCTCCATCAGTGCTCCTGAGCACATGTTTTGAGTGATGGATGCTTTCTGTGCACAACGTTTGCAATTGCCTGCAGTAATAAACGGTAAACTCACAGTGAACTTGCATATATGATTCTCAATTGATCCCAGCCATGTCCATATCAGTCCATAGCTACAGTATGTAGTGTTTCGCTGCACATGCAGGGTGTTAAGGAACATTGAAATGAAGCATATGTCATAAATACATGAAAGAATGATGTCGAGGATAAGTGGGGCAGCCTTTTATCTTCGGTGCCGATGTAGTAAAAGGAGTATTTACCACATCATCACTGAAAACCGCCGCCCAATTATTAAGCTGGACAATGTAAGGAGGAAAAACTGACACATGGCGAGCGATCTGAAAATAGTTTACACCTCCAGTGCTTTAAACTTGCATCATGATCACAGCTTAGAGTGTGTGTTAACCCTATGAGAGAATTTGAAACATTCAAGATTCCTCAGTTCCAGAAGCCACGTGTGGCAGAGAAAGCATGGCAGATGGTGCAGGGGTGCCAAAATAATTCAGCATGCACAGGAAAGTGTGATGTTTGCTGTGAAATTCATAGGAGAATAACAATGCTCCAAGTCAAATATATGGAAAGGATTAACTTTAACCCACAAGCAAGTCAAATCAAATAAACTGAACTGTGTCACATAGACTCAGTTAATGTAATTGAGTGTTATGACAGACTTTCATGTCTTGCAAAATGTATACCCCCAAGCATGTAGATTAAACAAAAATAGCCAAGACGTGGAAAAGCCCTTTCTCCGTCCTTCGTCAACATCCATCTGCACCATATACTGTACCTTTTTAAAATAACCTTTAATACCAATGCATAGCTCTCTATCAGAAATTCTTTTAAAGTAAGTATTTACTTCATAAAATGTAGGCTATTAAAGTCACCATGTCCAACGGAGGTGAACTTCTCCCAGCAGAGTCCCATGTCAGCCGCAGGCCAGGAGTTCAGAAGTGTTTACATTTTTTTCCCAGGAGCCATCTCTGATCAGTTCTGAAGGCTTGATCTCGAATGATTTGCCGTGACCCAATATGGCCGCAGCATTTGCACACTAATTGAGTAAGACACACAGGCATGGACTGAATCCCTGAAGCATGGACGCTATACTTGACCTTGAGCAGTGCGGATATGCAAGCACAAACGCCTCAACCAACCAGAGGTTGATGCATTTACTGGAAGTAGTTCAAAGTGCTGTATGCATGTCCAGAAGTGAAAAACACAGGGGAGGAATTTGTCTAAAATTTCAAGGAAGTCAGCACTTTAAGGAAAGTTTGGAGAAAAGCTGTTTTTATGGGACACTTTTGATTTTATATTGATGAAATGGAAATGGCTTACAATCTCTTGGTGCCATTTCGCTCCGCTATACACTATGCATGGGCATCTCTTCAAAGCTGTCCAACTTTTTAGTGTCTACATAGTAAAACTGGGATCATAGTTTCCATGCTGTTAGATGTTCCCAATGCAAGTTCAGTGTTTAAATGATATACAGATTCGTTTTATCAGAATTGTAAAGGAATGACTTTTGTGTGTTTGTGTGTGTATGTGCGTGCGTGTTTTCATGTCTTGCATTAGAGGAGGATGCATAATCGTCATATCAGATTAAATAACAAATATGCAATAACATTCCATGAGGTGAGATATCAGTAGACCATTGTGTGGTAAAATAGTCAATTCCATTACTATTGGCACACTTTGTGAGCAACTAAAAAATAAACACAGATAATGTATTTGACAAATATGATTTATTTTTTTTGTCTTTTTATTATTTATTTATTTAGGCCACACCTATAATTAAATAAAATTGGTAGAGCCATGGTGGAACTGGGGCTTAGTGGGTAGCACGGTTGCCTTGCACCTCCAGGGTCAAGGGTTTGATTCCTGTCTGCGTGCATGGGGTTTTTTGCTTGGTGGGTTTCCTCTGAGTACTCCAGTTTCCTCCCACAGTCCAAAAACATGAAGATTAGTCTAAAAGTTCCCAAATTTTTCAAACTGAGTAAATGAGTGTGTGTGTGTGTGTGTGTGTGTGTGTGCCATGCGATGGATTGGAACCCTATACATAGTGTACCCAGCCTCTTGCTCTAAGTCTGGGATAGGCTATGGGCCCCCCACGACCCTGTATACAAGATAAATCAAATCAAATCACTTTTATTGTCACATCATGTTACTAGTACACCGGTACACAGTACATGTGAGTGAAATTCTTGTGTGCAAGCTTCACAAGCAATAATGGTGCACAATTATATAAAATAAATATGCACATAAACAAATATTCATATGAAAAGGTACAGTAAATGTATTCACAAATATATAAATATTGTGCAAGTATGAAAAAAAATGTAAGAAATGAATACGAATTTAGTGCACCTAATAAATACATATATCCACATATCTATATACATATATCTACATAAAGCCATATAGACGATGAGTGAGTGAGTGAATTGTAAAGCCAGGGAATAAGAGCCTACCAGTTGTGTTGAGCTGACAAGTTAAGGGTAAAGATTTGGGTTCCATTGAGAAAGTTTTTAAACTATTTGTACCATCAATATTGTTTAAATATGGAAACTGAGTTGGCCTGTAAATTTTGTGTCCTGCAACAACGTCTTGGCTGATAATTGGCGTTTTATGACTTAAAAGGTAACTAAATTTAAAAATCTAATTCACCCAGAAATCTCCATGAATACATCTCAAGAGCTTATTGATACTGGGACTTTCGATTGTGCAGAATAACAGGACACAATTATAAGAGTGAAAAATTACTTATTATTTCTCTATATAATCCCCTGCTGCACTAAAGCACTTATCCCAGTGTTTCACTAGTGCTTGGATACTACTGTATCAAGGAAGAAAGTTTCATCAGAAACATCAGTACATCAGAGCCTGATCAGACTGACTGTTTTATGTTTGAAACTCTGGCCTCCCAGGAACTCCTTGAATGTCCCAAACATGTGAAAATGGCTTGGAGCGAGGTCAGGACTGTATGGGCGATGTAATGATAACTCCGTGCTGAGTTCCTGTAATGTGGAGCTGATGATTGTGTGTAGAGTGGACGATTGTGTGTAGAGTTCCCACAGGCAGATACGTCTCAAGTTTGTGACAAGTTAACCATCGATTTTTAAGGTTCAGGCCTACCACTCACTCAATGAATGTTAATGGGAATGACTGCCATACACTCCAAGCCACCTCAGCTGGGATAAAAAAAAAATGTTGGCACCATTTTAATGTTTTACTGTGGCTGAGAAGAGTCTCATCATCGTACTGTGCTTGAAGTTTTCTGTAAATGTCATTCACGAGAAATTTCATTACATCAAGCCCCAGGTTGACTTGTAGCCCCCATATTTTACAGTAATGTCTTTGGCTTACTTTACAAAGGCTTTCTTTGTGGCCGGTTTAGTATTCTAAATAATGTTATGACTATTAGGATTTTTGGTTGATAAAAAATATATGTGCACCTGATGGAGGATCAATTTACTTTGAGGTCTTTGTATACGTAGATAGTAAGCATTTTTAACAGATTTTTAGAATAATAAAAAAGGTTGCAATTTTTATACATTTTTTTTTCACAAAGTGTGCCAATAATGATGTAGTTATCTGGAGTAGAAAAAAACAAAATGCAGTGTAAATGAATGCATAGTGTGGACTGTGCCTGCTAAGATATGATGCAACACTAGAATACAAACCTCCTAGTTTTTTGGCCCTGTTATCCTTCCCTTTGTAGGACATCAAACACTGCTTTAGTCCTACCTTCTTTAGCTAGAGCTTTGGGCTACAGTTACATCATGTATTTGTTAGTCCAGCATAATTGCCTTTTAGTTCCCGCTTCGAATAAACAAAAAATATTTAAGAAATATTTGGAAATAAATCGTCATTTCAAGAATGTAGGCATTCTGTGACAACAAAAACAACGAGAAATGTATAACAGTGTATGACAGGACAGATCTTTATTCTGAACGGTTCAGAAGGGGTTGGCTATATTTTTATAACAGAAGCTCTGACGAATGTTCTGCATGCTTTAATTTAAAGTCCTTGTTGTAATGCAGTATTCACGGGGTTGTGTATAGCACATACTCTGAATATTTATTTATTTATTTATTACCAAAAAATGTATGGATGTTCTTGTTCGTCTTTAACATTTTCAAAGCAAAACTTTATTCAGTGTCAGCATTTTTATTTTTTTTTACTTTATTCAGTGTCAGCCTATTTTTCTTACTGTCTAATTAGCCGTGGGTGGGTGTGTGTGAGAGAGAGAAAGCGAGAGAGAGAGAGAGGTGGTGAGGGAACAACTGATAGTAGCTGTTAATAATGAAATTTATAATGGGAACTAAACTTTAGTGGATGTTCCATAACAAACATATCTAGTAACTCCTAAAAGTAATGTGTCTTTCTTTACTTAATACTTAAAGCTAATGGCGGTCATAATTGCTCTGGTATAAAGGAAAAGCACAGCTGTCAAAGGAAAATGAGCAACTTTGAGATGACGGTTTGCTTTGTACTGGAGTTCCTCAAAGCATAAATCACTGCAGATTTGCATATAAGTCCACTCCCTGTTGTGTTTTATTTCTTACATAATCTTTTTACATTTGTTCGCTTTTTAAATGAGTACTTGCTATTTTGCAGTTATTGAAACGGGGCTGTCGAGTCAATGTTAATTAAGAAGGAGATGAAAAGTTTTTTTTCCCCCTTTCTGCTGTTCGCACCATGGTGTTTTGTACAGTTGATCAGTTCGCTAATGATCTCATCGCAGACGTATTTTCATCTCCGTCTCCATGAACAGTAATTATACCCATTTTATGTTCACCCATTCAGTGCGCTCATTAACACTCTGTCTGGTTTACAGAATCAAGCCTGTTCTTATCTAGCATGAATACAGATATAGATTTAAACCAACAAAGAGACTTTAAAGCTTTGAACAATTCATGATGAAAGGGTATATCTTATCTAGATCTGGGCTATATCTGTAACATTTAATCACAGTAACATATATTGTTATTACGTACATTATATTCTACAGGGATTTGGGTGGGACATAAGGGAAGTGAAGGGAGGCTGGACTAATTGTTCCTTTAAACAAATCCTTGTGGTTTGTAGGTCATTTCTAACTAGCTGGGACATTCCGCATGGTTATATTTTAGACTGAATGTTAACAAAACGTTCTATCAATGTATAGATCTGAAAGCATTATCTGTAGTATGCATGTTTGATTCAGAACCGTTTTCCATTGGGACTTTTCTGGACAGATCATCAGTGCTACTATGGATAAGATCACTCCAAGCCTTTATTTGTTGTGACCTGCGAAATAATGATCTACGTTTTTTTCACGCCTCCCTGAATCTTTTTATACACGATTCCATCCTAATTTACTATGTGAATGAAACATGCATTGCATACATACAGTATGAGGTCATACATGAACTGTGTGTCATACATGAATCTCACACTCTTGTGTAATCGGCATGTAGTAAGGGGCCTAGGAAGGATTAAAACATGTTGCTGACATGTCGCTGTGTGTTTTTAGACCTTAACACTTTGAAATCGTCCCTTTGCTGTGCCTGTCTCTCATTATTCATCTTGCTTTCTTATTCGCCTCAGCCTGCTTACTTACTCTCTTTGATTTTCTATTCCCCTTTAAGGTGCCTTTTTTACCCCCTCAAACCTTTTCTTCACCCTTTAATACATAATTTTTCGTGCTTTATTTACCCTACATTATTATTATTTTTATTTTTTTACTTTTGTCTCATTCTCTTTTGACAACCACATTAACTATGATAATTATTTATTGTCATTTAGTATATGGTTCACTCCCGTTTTGTTTTTGTTATAAAGTGTAAAAAGTGTACAAATGTGTAAAAATACATACTGGTAAATAAATGCACACATATCTATTTAATCTGGAGTGAAAAGTGAAAGCTTTTTGCAAGTTATTTATCATTGTAATACTAAGTTGAAGTAGTAAGTCAACATGCAAATAACATTTGTTATTTTGACTAATGAAAAATTTAGAAAATAGATTTTGTTAAGTTGCGTAAAATTAAACATACAAGGTGCGTTCAAGATAAATCGTGACTTGCGATAAAATTGAAAAGCTGTACGTTCATGAATCAAGATTCTATCCGAATCCACCGCAGTCGTTCCCATTAACATTTAGAAACTGGAACGCCAGAGCATTAAACATAGACTGACAATTTGTCGTTAAGTTGTAGATAAGATGCATCTGTCTGTGAAAACTGTACCCGCAATCATTCACGAACACCACTTGCACATTAAAGGAACCCGGATAGGAGTTATTGCCACATCCCCAATATAGCCCTGACCTCATGCCAAGCCATTTACAAATGTTTGGGCATTAAAGGAGCTCATAAGAAATAAATAAATATATAAAATAAAATAATAGGTGTTTTTTTTTTATTTAGTTTTTCTGTTATCCTGTGCAATCAACAGTCCTGGTTTGACTTTAACACCCCTTGTACAGCAACTAATCAGAATACAAAAAGTGAACTCATCAACACATCACACACAATAGATAAAAAATAATAAATAACTTTAAAACATGTAGAGTACAGTATGTTTGTGCTTTTTCTTATAATCATTTTTCTTTATAATACTCATGTATACTTTTCATTTCATCCTTCATCATCCTTATCTGTCGATTTTGCATGCTTGATCTACTGCCTGCATGAAGTAAGTTTTATCTTAGTAATTTTATGGTTCTCATTTCATGGATAAGTTGATAAGTATCTAACTACACATTATACGTTTTGCTCAGTTCAAGGAATAAGCATTTAATTCTGAAAATTACAGATTTATAATCCAGTCCTGAACATAAGAGTTACTTCACATTTAATACTAAATCTGCATGATGTATATTTTATGAATGCAGCTGTTTAGCTGTTTTATGCTGAGCTCGTTTCATTACTTTATGAACTTCTAAGATACCAGTAAACTCGGTGAGGATTCGACCCAGAGGCATTTCCTGGTCCTCTATTACAGCAGGACATATTTTAATATTCTAGAACAAAATGCTATATACAAAGTTTCTCTTTTTTTAAATGGAATGGTAGCAGATATCACTGAATCTGGGACGGAATGACTGTCTAAATGTCTGTGAAAAGGTTACGGTCTATAATTGTACAGCAGTCACTTTACATTTATGCTTCATTCTGAATTAGCTCAGTCTGCAGATCTGTTATTAATCTGGTTGTCATTTTTTGTTAGAATCCAAAATTTCAGGAACCTGTTACTCTGGACTTTCTGGATGCTGAGCTGGAAAATGATATTAAAGTCAAGGTAGACACATACGCACACACATACATGGACATATACACACACATATATGCAGACAGAAACACTTACCAAGTCGATAGTTATTCTAAAGACTTGCCAGTAAGAGTGTGGATTAATTGATTAATTGAGTTCCCGGATGAATAAAGTAGCAGACTATTCAGTAGATATACATTATTGCACACCCTATACACTAGAGCTGGTCAGATGTGACTATTTAATATCTTTAGTCCCTAAAGTCCTTATATGAATACATGATATTTTCTCCCAGCTAAAAGAGAATAAAGAGAAACAGTGTGAAGATAATGCAGTGTACACAGCAGTAGAGTCTATGTCTCAGGAGGTTAAATTAAAAGCTTATAAAAATCAGAGTAGTACTGCTGCTTTTGGCTCTTCAGTGGTTTTGATGTGGGTGATATGTACTGTACTGTAGTATGTGGGCGTTCTTCTGTATTAAGAGAAACAGTCCAATATTTTCAGCCTGGAAATGATATTGCCAATTCTTTAAAATACACATTTACAGTAAATGCACAAAATCACTCCAGAACAAATTTATCTGTACTGTAACTAAGAGATGTTTTTTAACTTGGCATGTCTTTTATTTATTTTAGATAAGAACTGATATGATTGACAGGGTTCCTGGTGAGAGGAAGATTGAAACACTGGTCAAATCTCAAGATGAGGTATGTTAAGATCAACACTCTCACACCCAACCTCTAATGTTTAATATTACGCATCAAATTCCATCTGGTCATTTAATAAACCAAAAATCATTTTCAAGTTTAATTCGTTTTAAAATTTAAACCGATAAAACAAAAAATTGCAGATAACACATATATAATATGCAGATATAGATCACAGCGCCAAAACTCGGGGTGAAGTATGATGAACCGTACTTACGGACAATGCGCAAAACCGCGTAGGTGAGATAGGGGTACTGTATTAGTAGTAGATTAAGGGTCAAACTTTGCTGAGTGATGATGGTAGAATAATAATAAAGGTCTTGACTAAAACAACATGCATGAGGAATCACAAAGGAGTTTTTATTTTCTGCAATGGAAAAGGACTCGAACTAGTTACTTTTATCAGAAAGTAACGCTGTAATGTAACTGATTACTTTTTAATGACAATAATATTGTAATGTAATTAGTTACTTTAAAAAATAACGTCCCTGAACACGATTACAACATTTCAACATGACACAAAGCTCCTTCATTTAATTACTTATTACAGACACCAGAAGCTATGAAAAGCTAAATTGATATTGTATAGACTACCAGTCAAAAGTTTGGACAGACCTGCTAATTCCATGATTTTCTTTACTACATTTTACATTGTAAAGCAATGCTAAAGGCATCCAAAAGGCGCAATAATCTTCTTTGAACAGTTGATATTGAGATGTGTCTGCTACTTATGCTCTATAAAGCTTCATAAGGGCTCTAATCCGAGGTGCTGTTTATTATTTGGCTAAATAACACTAAATTAACTTCTTATCTGCAGCAGGGGTAAGTTTTGGTCTTGCTTTCCTGAAATAGTCTTCATGAGAGCCAGTTTCACATGGTGCTTGATGGGTTTTGCAAATTCACTTGACAATTCTGTTACTGCAAGAACCGTTTCAGAACAGCTGACCTTACAGTTGACGGTCATTGTTGTGGTTAAATAAAACCTTTGGGATCTATCCATCCATTCATCTACCCATCCATCTATCCATCCACCCACTACCTAATGTCATATGTGTTATTTTACATTAGGATGTTAATTCATTTTTAGCTAAGACTAGCTTTCTTTTAAAACTTGGGATTATACAGTAGTTGCCTGCATGTTAGCCAGCTAGCTAGTTAAGACTAGTGCATGTGATGAGAGCTTAATTATTATATTTTAAATAAACATAATTCAAACATGACGCGCTGTGCAGTGGTCAGGGGGAAATGTGGAGATTTATTTATTCATTCAAAACAGCTCAACCAAAAAAGGGTAAATGGGCAGATGTTCCAGCAACTTTAGCCCTATCATGCGAATGTCTATGTTTTTTTGTTTTTTTTTCGCATTTACTTCTTTATTTCCGTTTTCTTGTTTGTTTTTTCTCTATTTGCTGTCAGAGATACATTGACCGAGGAGTGAGGACTTACACATGGGTACCAGTCAATGGCACAGACTACAGGTATTTTCAAACAAGACTTCTTTGGAGATTCAGCGCGTTTTTGCTTGTTAAGCCCATTTGTCTCCACATCAACATTGATTTGTAAACTTAAAGGGCAATTACATCGATTTTTCAACATTTAACAGCATAATTTGCTTGTTCAGAAGCAAACATGGAGAATTGATGAGTGTTTTGGTCAGGGCTTGGAAACTTCAAATTCAGCTTTTTTTTCCCTATTGTCATAGAGTGCAGTCATATGTAGTTTGTTAACCAAACAGTCGGAGAAACCACATAATATATATGTTCGTAATATTAAAATGACAGTAAAATGGTTTTCTTTGATACTAATGTTCCAAAAAAATTTTATGACTGAACTACAGTATAAACTGAAAGAATAATGAATAAAGAAAAAAAAAAAAAAAAGGATGATCAAGCAAAATCTAAACATGCAAGAAACTTATCTAGCACTCTATATAATCTGTGTGTAGTTGTTAAATATCCAAACTACTTACAGTAGGTAATATACTACAGTAAATAATGCACCACAGCAGAGTTTAATATTGGGCAAATCCCTCAAGATTTTAAACTCAGCTAAATATATTTTATTAGAGAAACACATTATATTATATTATATTTTTATAAAAAGGAATTCTTTATAGGGTTCGTAGTTTTCTAGACTGTCTCTAATTTAAAAAAAAAAACTGTAGTAGGTATCTACATAGAATGACGAACTTCTTAAAAACTTTGAGTGGATATCTGTTGGAAGAATTGTGTTCATCCACCCAAAACACTTGCAGAGATTTCTAGAATCTGTGCCAGGATGCACATCTGTATGTTATATCATAAAATATCTTCTAAGGCAACCACAATGCATTTTGTAACTATTTTGTGCAATAACGTGCTGGGGTGCCTTTTAAAGGCATGAAGGCTTTATCAAAAAAAAAAAAAAAAAAAAAAATATATATATATATATATAGTATTATCAGTAGCATGGTAGATTTTTTTTATCAGACATTTAGAACAATTGTTTTCTTTACAACAAGCAAATTATGCGAACAAATTGGAAAAATCTGAATTTCCCTTTAATGATCTCTATATCCTGTGTACCTGTATGTGTGTGTGTGTGTGTGTGTGTGTGTGTGTGTGTGTGTGTGTGTGTGTGTGTGTGTTCTATAGTTTGGCCTTGGTTTTGCCTGAGTACAACATGCACTACATTCAAGCAAACCTAGGAGACATAAAGCAAGCCATGTGTGAGTATCAGTGCTTACATGTAGTGGTTTTTGACTATCACCCCTCTGCTCTTCCTCTTAGTACCAGCTGTTTAATGACGGTAAACAGCCACTTGACTTTAGTTCCGAAGTACATGGGCAATCTTAGTTGAGGTGTTTTTTTTTTTTCCCCTATAATTTTCATTATGTTATAAACAAACTTTGTTACATAAAAACAAAGTTATGGCACAGGTTCTAGATTGCTTAAGGTGCAATGCGCTTGTAATGGAATGGGTTCTCTTATGAGCAGTGCCCCATCAGCATGGTGCTACGATCAAAACACAACAGATAGATGGATGATACAATGGTCCAACATCACCACCCAGGTCTCAACTCTGGTACAGTAAATGTAGTACAGACAACAGGCACAACGGGAAAAAGTGACATCTGTATGCAGAGGTCATATCCAACAGGCAGACAGACTTCTCCAATCAATTAATTGATAATTGTGATTGTTCATTGTGGAGCCAGATATCTTTATGTACAGTATAGTACAAATTGTTTTACCTCTTTTTCTAATGGTTCAGTGAATTCTAATGTTAGAGTGTGCTCAGTGCCATGTGATTGCCTGCATTGGCTTGATTTTCTATGCCTTCTATATTGATCACAACTGACAACATCTCCCACCTGAGCGGATAGCAAAGGTGATTGCAAAGGGATGCATTTCACATGGTGCTTTGGGAAATCTAGCCAGCTCATCTGTTTGTGTACTGTATATGTCACGTTAAAATGAACTGAGGATTATGACTTAGACTTAGTAGGAGATCCATTGCAGTTTACAGAAGGGATACTTTATAGCAGGGACGCCATACCTCCCAATATACACCATATATACACAGTATATATGTTTTTTTTTTTTTTTTTCACATGTAGCACAATGAAATTATTTTTTCACATATCCCAGTTAGGAAGCTAGGGCCAGGGCCCAGGGTCAGCCAGGATAAATCTCCCCAGGAGCAGATAGGATTAAGGGTCTTGGTCAAGGTAACTTGGTTGTGGTGGGGCTTGAACCCCTAACCTTCGGATTAGTAACCGCTTGAGCCACCACTGCCGAATCCAGTGTATGCAGGATATGCAGTATAGAAGATGAATGAAGATAGGTGGGATAATCAAATAAGTCTAAATAGAGACTGGCCTATTAAGAGGTGGATATCCTCTATACGACATTTTAAAGTGGAAACATTTTAGATTCAACAGATTGAGCTGAGTCGGTTGGGAAGAGGTGAAATGCTTGTCAATAAATGTGTTCTGCATTTCAAATGTACACATAATCACAGATGGAATACCAATATTTCTATGAAATATTTGAACTTTTGAATGAGTATGTGTATGACCCAAATTTAAACATCTCCAGCCATTCAAGAGCAAGTTTGCATCTGTGATTAATGTTTCAGGAGTGTGTTGCAGATGTGCATGGATGAGCGCTGTCTCCTTCTGTCTCTGTCACTCTGCCTATCTCTCTTTCTCTCCTTTGCTGTAATTCAGTCAAGCAAATATTTATTATGTTGTAAAGCCCCAGGTGAAGATGGCGCAGAGGGTGTAGAATGGGTCATGTCTTCGTGTGTTTGCTCTTAGGCTTTGTTGTACTCTACAGATCTCCTGGATTGATTAAAAGCCTGAATGAATCCTCAGTGAGCTCCAGGGGGCTCCTTAGCTGAGTTGAAAGAAAAAGTGAAGCTTAGACATGCTCGCCAAGAGATGTTTGGCTCCAGAGAGTTGTGCAGAGTGATGAGAAGAGCATGCCGAACAGAAAGCATTGTGAACACAAAACATTGTTTCTCATGAGCACTGTTCTCATGAGCTTTGTTTCTCTTTTTGTTCAAGTGCCCGAGCATATTCTAGTATTACAGCGAATTACATTGCTAGGCTTGTTATGTTGCTTTGTTTGTAGGCAAATATAGAAAAAAGTAGTAAGAGCACAAACAGCACTTTTAAGAGTAGCAACACTAATGCAATATAGTGTATACATACACCTACAGTACTGTATATACCCCTGCTGGGCAAAACATTATAAACATGTCTAATAGCTCAGGTGAATCCTGTAATATTATGCAGGGAGGGCATAATCTTGTCATTATGTGTTGTCTGATTATAGGACTTATAAAATCATGAACCCATTAAGCTTAGTACTGTGATGAAAGAGTAGCATTGAGGGCATTTTGAAGCCAGTCCTAGCTTTAAGCATATATGATCATGTGAAAATAACCTTTAGAAAATAGGAATAGTCTGAATACAATATGAATATGTAGGAGAATACAGGAATATGAGAAAGAACCACTGACATTCATTTACACAAAACACATTTGTAGCTGTCTAATGACAGTTGTTTAACTTTATTATCAAATGTTTAAAATATGTCGCTACAAAATGTTTAAAAAATGTTAGCAACTTTTGCATCCTTACCTTTAACCTAAACCTGTTACCATAGCATTAAAAATAGTCCGGTCATGGACCAATGGTTTAGTGATATTCATCAGTTATAAAATAAAGCACGTCCCTGTTTCCTTTGATTAATTCGTTAGCAAATCAATGTTTTTGGAACAAGGCCTTTTTTTTCATATTGAAAACTTCTTTATTGTGCTGTTAGACCATTCCTAGTCTTGCTATAAGGTAAGGAACATACAACTGGTCAGACTTACAAAGCAATGGCAAAGCTAGGTGAGTTTTACCCCTACTGTATCAACCTGAGTGTAATAAGGAAAAGGTACAGATGGTAAAGCAAGACAAAACACAATGGGAAGTGACCCAAGGCCCAAGGCTAGCTGTAGAAGCAGGAACCCGGTTGAAAAACTGGCTGTACATAAAGCAATGATAATCGTCTGTTCATAATAATCACTAATACCAATTAATAATAAAAAACAGGCATTGCCAGGACTGGGTGACCAAAGCAGCCCAATGGCCTATTAAAAACAAAAAAAAAAAAACAATGGACAATAAAATATATTTCATAATAATACATTGAATTAGTATTTAATTATATATTTTTAAAGAAATCAACTAAGTTTTCCTAGAAAGAAAGTCAAGTTGTCATCCAGCAACATTTAACTAGTAAATGCCAAATGAAAATGTGTTTCTCATAAATAAAACATTTTATTCAACTTGTTAAATCAATACACTAAGCAATGCCCACATTAAGCAATAAATCTGGCATTAATATTTGTAAACAAACAAGCATATTTCACTTACAAATGTTAAAATCCGTGATACTATATGCAAATATCCTACTACCATAAATAAATAAATAAATAAATAAACCTACACCAACAAATCAAAATGATTGTAAAATATTTTAATAAGTCATAATTTCACAATCTGGTAATCCAAATGAATATGCGTTCCTATTTGTGTCTCAGGTTGTGTTCCTTATCAGATTGTTTTTCAATAAAGACCTACTGCATTTATATTTTTATATGTTTTGTGACAATATCAATTTACTGTATACGCCCAATACATCAATGTATATGCCTATTCCGTCAAATTATATGCTTAATACACAATGTAAAAAAATTAACTGAGTTAAAAAAGTAGTCAGTCCTGTTGGAAACCCATGCACTTGGCAGCGCTGCCCTTTTACCACAAGAGTTTTCCCTCAGTAACCAAAACCCTATCCACTGAGCCATAATCAGTCAACACTTTAGAAGGGGACATTTTTTTAGTAGTAATTCTTGCCAGGGTTAATTACAGAAGTTACAGAAAGCAGCTACATGTCATAGTTGTATCAAGTTACTAAAAATACTGTCTAAAGTATTCCTTTGTCTAGAACTTGACCTTAATAATGTGCAGCGTAAGGCTTTTTCCCCTTTTTTGATGCCGTCTGGTTATTTCTGGGTGCTGTCTTTACGCCATACGCTTTGTTGCTATTCGTGTTGAAAGAAGGGATTACACACTTTGTCGTTGCTCATCTCCCTCCAGCTGGAACTTTACACCCTCTTTATTTGAAAGCCAGTTGTTGGGCTTTAGAAGAACTCGTCTGTCATGTCCCCAAGCTTTATATGCAATGATGTGATGAAATATTGTGTTCACAGTACTGGTTGGTTCATAACTCTGTCTTTCTCTCTCCTGGGTAACCTGTGGGATTTACACTGTAGGGCACAAGGGCAAGTACACTCATTACCTCTTGTCTGTCTCTTCCTCTTTTTTTCTTCACCTTTTTATCTTTCCACATGTTTGCATGTCTCACTTATCCACTACATGAGCCTTATGGCATGATAAGGAATGTGCATGCCTGAGAGCATTCTTCACATTTATAGTACTATTAATTATGTCCAATATGTAAAAATATATATATATGTCTTTCCATATACAGTAAATTCCAATTTTGCCTTGATTTATCTATGGATATCTTCTGGATATTGCATTAGCCTGTGATTTTTGATGCTGGATATTTGCCAGGAAAGTTTAAGTTCTGACCAGCCTCATCTCTTTTTCTACAGTCTTAGATACTCTGCAAATAGAGAAATTTGAGGAGTACGGCTACACCTTTGTAGCACCCAGGTAGGTTTCTCTCTTCCCTTTTTTTTTCTCGTATACACAGCCACACACAAGGCAAAAGGTGTAGCAGTGTTGGGTTTATCCGGGCTGAATTGGTGTTTAAAGGCTTATAAAGGTATGCATATCTTTAGCTGTGCTCGTTTCCTAACATTGAAATAAGTTTTACTCACAGTACACAGTCCAGACTTTATATTGCACCATCAATGAACATAAATTTGATTTATGCTTGCAGTGCATCTATTTATCTTTTCTAATTGTACTTTTCTAATTTGCTTTTGCCGTAGTTTGTGTTGGATAAACTTGTGATGACTTTGTGTAGGGAATATTGCCAGGACTTGAAAAGCTCCACCAACAACACTCAGTTCGTTATGGACGTCAACGAGTACATGGACAAGAGAACACCCAGTGACCCAATGTGTAAGTGCATACTTTTTGCCTGATAGATATGTAAATGATAGACAAGAAATAAACAGTAACACCCTGAACACAGTATCACCCTGGCGACACAGTAATTTATTGTAGTGTTAGTATGTTGTGGTTTTTATTCAGCAGGGTTCAGGAAAGTGGTCAGAGTTAAAGATCCGTACCAAGTACATGCTGTAGATCCAAATAAGTTGTATTAAAGTCAAAAAGGATTACAGCGATGTATTTTTTGTAAAAAAAAAAAAAAAAACTCCTTGATGTTTAGATCACGTCAACCTTTACATAAGCTCTCTCTGAAATCATTATCAAAGCTCCGTTACATTTTTACGTCCCTGAAGTAGGTAAATCGATGATGATCTCATGCTGTTGGAGATGAGTGTCCTTTTACTTATAGTTGCTTACTCAGGTGCTTTCCCACTCAAGTGATGTCACTGTGTTTCTTGCTCACTGTGAAGGTGACCCTGGAGTGCACTGATTGAAATTAACCTTTGTGATTGATTAGTCTGGTCTGGTTTGTCATTACTGTCTCTATTACCCTCTTGCTCAGCTTCTAGAGAATCATTGCTTATACTGACTTGGGTTTCTGCTACCTCATACACAACACAGACATTAGCTTTTTATTCTTCTGAGCATTACACTTTTAGTTCCGTCCAAACATGATTTATTATTATTATTATTATTATTATTATTATTATTATTATTATTATTATTATTATTATTTAATATGTGGAATATTGCTCTGTGTCCATAAAAGACAAATGGGAGGCCAGAGTAAATGAAATCTGCTTAGCCTTTTATCTGTGTCTGTAAATCAAACATACCCTATTTATCAAAAAGCATAAAATGTACAAATTACATATTTAGTTAGAGCAGTGCAATAACAGAATAAACCCTTACAGACCTCACTGCTATAGGTAACTTTCCTGAAGGAAATTTAACATGTTCTACCTGAGTCTGAGTAAGTTCCCTGAGGACTCATCAGTTTTCTCCCATTTCCTAAAACAAAGTCAGTAGGTGGATTTGCTACATTAATTTGCTCCTAGGTGTGAGGATGGATTAATTAAGGAACTTGTTTACAAACTACATTTTAATGTTTTCCTCTAACTCTTTGCCAGGTAATGTGACTCTGCTCAACAGACTGTTACTTGATGCTGGTCTTACAGCTGAACTGGTGAAGATGTGGACACAGCAGAGTGTGTAAGTCAGTCATATTGTAGATATGCAAATTCATTAATCCTACTGAAAAAATAAATAATCCTGAATTAATCCTACATCATGTTTTGAGTAATCGGTAAAAAAAAAATATTAAGATATTAAAGTAACCTTAAACTAATCCCAGCTTTTGTAATTTTGTACAAATGGATCTGGAACCGATGAAACCACAATATGCAGCTGAATTTGGAGCAATAAAATAATACAGTGTCTTAAATAAGTATTCTACACATGATTGTTTAATGTCTTTTAAATAGAGTAGCCCATATTAAATAATTGATGTATAGGGAATAATCAATATACTGTACGTCAGAAAAGTCCAAAATTTCTTACATTTGGGCATACGCTCTTATCCAGAGCGACTTACATTTTTATCTCATTACACATCTGAGCAGTTGAGGGCCTCGCTCAAGGGCCCAACAGTGGCAACTTGGTGGTTGTGGGGTTTGAACCTGGGATCTTCCGAACTGTAGTCCAATGCCTTAACCAGTGAGCTACCCCTGGCTTACATACTTGCAAATGTACACAGATCAAAGATAACATTATAGACACTATTAGGTGAACTAAACAACACTGATCACCACCTGAAACCAGTAAACTAGTGACACGATCATGGGCATCTGAGGTTCACTCATGCCCATAGAGACCGAAGTCCAGCCCATTCGATTCGATCTCACAGAAAGGCAGTACAGTGCAGCACAAATTTTTGAAAAGTCAATGCTGGCCGAGATAGAAAGGCACCAGAGCCCAGCAGGCAAAGAGCCCAAGGCCACCATTCTGGCCTCCAAACTCCTCAGTACCTAGTCTAATCAAGGACCCAAGGGATGTGCCAGACAGTCTGTTCCACAGAGGCCCCACCTCACAACCCACAGCACCCAAAAGATCTGCTGCCAAAACCCTGAAGCTACACACCACATTACACCCCCAGAGGCCATGTGGAACCATGCCACACATTACTAGAGCTGCCCCAGTGGCACAAGGGTGATTTTAATGTTAAAATGGTAATGTTTTTAATATTATGGCTGATTGTTGTAACAAAAAAAAGTATGTGGTGTGATTCACCCTCACTGTTTTAAAACCCTAAATGTATTCTGGTGGAACCAATTGGCAACAGAAGTCATGTTATTAATTATCATGTATAGGTGTACTCTACTTAAAAACACTGGTCCATGAAACAGAAGCTATTAAGATTAAGACAAAGTTCTACAAAAGCATAAATCATGGTTTGACAATAATAACATCTTAAACACTTAACATTTCATATATGCAGTAGTCAGAAAAACAGATGTATCAAATCTCATTAGGAGGCTCAACAAAACCCATGGACATAATTGCTTCAGGCTGATGAGACAGAAATTAAACATTTTTCACCTGACACACTAAAAGAACAATAACTCCACTGTGAAGCATGGTGATGGTAGCAGCGTTGTGTTGTGGATATGCACATATTTGTTTTCGTCAATAAGAGAACTGGTTAAGGTTCAGGGGGGAAAAAAATCTAAATATAAAGTTACCGTAAATTCCTCTGAGACTTAAGACTGGAGTTGGGTTCACTTTCCAAAAGGACATTGACCCCAAGCATATTGCAAATCCTACACAGGAATGACTTTGCTTTTCAACAATCTGGCAGAGCTTGAGCAATTTTACATAAAAGATGTGGGCAAACATTTCAGCATTCAGACATGGAACGCTGATAAAGAGATGAATCCAGGGAGTTTTTTTTCCAAGTATATATTTATATCAAGTATATGCTTCTTAAGCAGAAAAAAAACAAATAAACCAGAATATTTCATTGTGATTAATAGGGCTTAGTGGTTGTCATTTTCCTAATTGGTTGCACAGTGCTTTTCAGAGTGACTCAAATCTGACACCCAAACATCACATGTAAGTGAGTCACTAGTGAAAACGTGACTCACAGCGTAGTTAAGGGGAATATGATAATTATTATATTTGTTGTTTTTACAGAGAAGGAGTGTTAGCCAGGTTTGTGGCTACAGATGGGGGCATCACACGGATTTACCCTAAAAGGTAAAAAATAACATTTTATTAAAATTTTAAGTAAAGTTGTTTGTTTTGATGTTTAACTTGTCTTGGGAAGGCATTGTTTTTGTTAAGGAGGCGTGTGTCTGTGTGTGCGTGTGTGTGTTTAGTCATACATTTCTCATCCATATGTAAGAGGTATTAGATGCTTTAGAAACATGCAGGATGTGGGAGAGAAATTCTGGAAGCATGTGATCCTCAGCGGGAACAGAAAAGTTGTGACGGTCCTGTCCTGCTGTTTTAAATCACAAAAAGTAGTTTATGAACTTGGACTTACTTTGTTCTCCCTTTCTCCTTTCTCTATCTCTTTCTGTCATTAACTGTACTCTATAAAAGTGTAGGACTAAGACCGAGTTCATAAAGCATCTTTGAAGTGTAAAACAGCAGGACAGTCTGAGTGCAAATCATTCAGTGGTTGAG
Organism: Clarias gariepinus; assembly: GCF_024256425.1. NCBI lineage: Eukaryota > Metazoa > Chordata > Actinopteri > Siluriformes > Clariidae > Clarias > Clarias gariepinus. The sequence goes on along the minus strand of NC_071106.1, from coordinate 12,770,389 downwards.
GCAAAAATAGTTAACGTAGCAAAGGGAAGATGATTTAAATGCACTTATTACACAGAGCTATCAAATTCACAGATCTGACTGGTCAAAAGATATTGATTAATGTCCTCTCTCAGCACAGCTTGAACAGTAATTTCAATTGTAATCCAAATCGCATATTTTTAGTTGAATGTGTTCTTGTTACTAGAGTAAAATCTCAGTAATGCGTTTTACATAAGACTATTAATAAACACATTCAATACGTGCTGCTACTTTTAAAATAACATAGACTGAAAAATACATCTTTAGAGACTTTTGGCTTCTAAACCCAAAATATTTAGGAGCCACATCTCTCATGCTTGGTGGGTTTCCTTCACGTACTCCGGTTTTCTCCCACAGTCCAAATTAACGCAGGTTAGGCTAATTGGCATTCCCAAATTGCCAATAGTGTGCCACCACGGTCATAAAAATAGTAATAAATACAATGGTCAATACTGGCCTCCATGATTCCTATCTGGAATACAGAGTTCCTAGCTGGATGGATGGATGGAGCCAAAAGTTACGAAACTCATGTAGCCATGGTGATTTAAACTGAACTCATAGGTAGAATAAAAGTTGAAAGCTGTGCTTTGTTAGAATTATCTGATAATGCTGACTGAATACTGGCCGAGTCTGACCGGTGTTACTGTACCTGAGATATTACACTGGTTGACTCAGCCTATGATGGCATCTGATAAAGAGGATGCATGGTTTGGATGGACTGGGCTACACAGTGATTTAAGCCATCTTAAGTAAGATTTTAATCCATAAGCTGTAAAACTACTCATTTCAAAGGAAACAAGTGAACAGTGGTTCATCACTTTGTCACAAGTGAACAAGCAAAATTACCCACCAGTTAGTGTGCTTTGATGCAGCACAAAAACAATGGAGCTTGCACAAAACCTGGCATTAGTTCCATGCACTATATATTGTTATCAAAGATAATATAAGTTTAATGTTCCCCAATAGTAATAGTAGTTCGTAAGCAATCTACATATACTGTAATAAATAATTTGTTAATATTGCATAGGTTCTTAATCTTACCATAACATTTTGTAATGTATTTTTTTATATACTTAGCATTTTATTTTTAAACTGTAAATTCTCCATAGTAGCAGCAATAGGTTACCCAGGTAAAATTAGCAACTCGGGTACCTGTGTGCATATGGTGGACATTTCAGTTCTATAAAAAAATATATATAAAAGTCCATAATTCAGTATATACTTAATATTTCAATATATACTCGATATTTTATTTTAATGCTATTAAGATACAATAAGTATATATTTTAATAAATATAAAGTATATAATTATTAGGTATATAATCTAATATATGTAGATTATTTAAAATTATTGTTATTATTATTATAAACATAAATAATAATTAATTACTAATACTGACACAATTCTAGTAATGCATGAAGTATGTGATGTCTGCTGGTGACATTGCGCAATATTTTGAATGTTGAATATTTAGCACGGCAGTGGCCAATGGTGCCAAGTTGCAAAAGTGGTTAAAATTTAAAAAAAAATAATAATAATAATTTTAAAAAATTACATATTTTTTAAAATTAACACAGATAATAAAATGCTACCAAATTAAGTGTTAAACTGATATCATTTTTGGTTCCTAATTCAGTTTATGAACTGCTTGTCGGCATGTGCATGCAAGTACATTCACTGTGCACAAGGCAATGGAGTACATGGGCGCACGCGACAGTAGACTACAGCAGAACTGCAGTCAATAACAAGAGCATGTGTAAATAGTTCACAAATGTACTGTATGCAGCATAAGAGAGTCTGATGAACTGTCTTATGCTGCGAGTTGAACACAGCAGTGCTGTATTCTCGTGCGAGTCTAAAACAGGATTAAATAATGCGTGTCTTTTAGATTTTTTTGTGGCAACTGTCTGGATAAAACTAGTCTTAAAATTGGTGCATTGGTGACTATTTTAGTCGGCTCCTGGAGCCCTGAACACTCCCTGAAGCAAGTAAACACTCAGTTCCTGCAGTTGATGTGTTTAAGCAGGAAAAATGACCAAGCATAAGCCAAATTAAAAGCTAAGCGACCAGGTCAGAACGGCTAGACAGCAGGTCTTGTTGGGAGAGTACCTGGTATGCAGTGGTTAGTACCAACCTGGTCAAATCCCAAAGACTTATTGTAGCACCAATTACTGAAAAAACGTAAAACTTATTGTAGCACCAATTACTGAAAAAACGTAAAACTTATTTGTAGCACCAATTACTGATAAAACGTTAATGTACTGTAAGTACATTACTGTACTTAAGTACACTTTGCATGCATATGTATTTTTGCTTCAGTAGTTATATTAGTGCATACTGTTTACTTTTACTCCACTACATGTTAAACAAATATCTATACTCCAGTATGAAGTGTTTAGTAAGCGTAAGTTTTCTGCCATGTGATGTTCTTCATGACAGAAAATGTTGCACTCTCAGGCTATTTATTTCCTCATATACATCTGCTGAGAAACTTCTGCTATAACTTGCTATATGATTAGTGATAACAGCAACTAATCGCTTTGTGGATTTTCCATAACAACATTACATGTAACTACTGTTTAAAATAAAGTATATGATGTTTTATTTATTAAAATAAACATTTCTACTTTTGACAAATCACTTGACTTGTATAAAAGGAATTTATAACAATTTCAGTGCTTTTATATGAATATGGTCAATCACTGATTATTTTTTCTATTATTTCAGTTTAATGGAAAACTAGCATAGCATTTTATCGCCTCATTTCATTACCATGTCTTTCTCTGTCTCAGTGCTGGAGAGGAGTGGACCGAGAATGCAGAGACCTTTGATTCCAGTTTCTACAAGAGGAGTTTAGACAATGACATATACATCTTCACTGCCCCTTATGTCAACAGTAAGCAGCCACCAGGCCCTGTGCAATTTGTAGGCATCTTGCAGGTGTTAGAGAGAGAGAGAGAGAGAAAGAGTGGGTGGGTGGGTGCTTGGGTGGGTGGGTGAGTGAGTGTGTGTGAGTCTGCTACATTAGACCACTTCTTAGGTTCTTAGACTTTCCTTCTCATCGGCATGCTTCTGATCACAGCTGTTCGTCTATTTGATGCTTGCATGCATTGCACGCATATGCTTTATCTCCTTCCAAGTAAGCCTGTGTTACTTAAAGAATGTCATCGTATGAATAATCCCCACCTGCACGCAAGTGTGGTCTGGATGAATCCCACATACACACATCCACGCACACGTCCACACACCCACCCACACACTGATACGCACACACACACATACAAAATACACCACAATAGCCCCTACCTAGAAGCACGCTGTGTCGACCCACTTTTTCCTTAAGGTTTTATACAAATTTATAAAGCAGACACTTTAAGGCAGATTCATGTCTTTTGTGAATGTTGTTCTTGAGTTTTGAATTCCGTCAGAGCTCACACTGACTCGCAGTTCAGCTTTTCATCTATATGCTCTTAAAAGGTGGGGGGTTGGGGTGGGGTTCAGGTATGTGGTATATTTTGGTGGGTCCCTAAAAGGATATTAAAATCTGACAGTTATGACCTTTTAGGGGGACGTTTGGCTGGTCCCCATTTCTTTTCTTTCTTTTTTTTTTTTTTTTTTTTTTTTTTTTTACAAAAACTGCTTGCTGCATGGTCCTTACAAATATTCTAAGACTAGTGTGTGTGTGTGTGTGTGTGTCTTTTTCTCCCCTCATTAAACAGAGAGCAGGGAGTCTAGCTACGAGTCTGGTATTCTGGTCAGTAAAGCTGTGGAACTGGACTTCAATGGCGTCAAACTCAAACCAGCTGGTAAGCACACAAAAGAATTACTGATCACTTTGCAATTGATGAGGATTTAGAGGAGTAATTCAGCCATAAATCAAAGTTACACAATTTTCCCCCTTATTTTACAAATGTATTCGATCAACAAAGACCTTTAAGTGATTAGTTTTGCAATGGAGCTGCAAAAGGTAACATGACTAACACATAATGAAAGTATCACCCAGTTTTCTATGTCAGGTATATTGTATACCTGACAATTTTTTCTATCACAGATATAGTCAGGTATAGACAGTGTACAGTATATATTTAATTATTTTAGAGATATTAGTTAGAAATGTAACCAGTGGATACTGGCATAATGCAGCTTTACTGAAATCTAGATATAGATTTGGTGGCATGGTGGCTTAGTGGTTAGCACTGTCACCTTGCACATCCATGTCCTGGGTTTAAGCCACACGTCATGTCTGTGTGCATGCAGTTTTCTCCCACAGTCCAAAGACATGCAGATAAGGCTAATTGGTGTTCCCAAATTGCCCGTAGTGTTTGAATGTGTGTGTAAATGTTAACCGGAGGTCCTACCATGGCCGTACAAGATGGGAATAAATACACTGGTAACCACTGACCTCCACGTTTCCTAGTTGGACTACAGATTGTAGGATGGAGATATAGATTTAGAGACCTAATGAGTGAGCCAGAGATAGAAAGGGAACCCATCGTCTTCTGGGCAACACAGGGTTGTCTTTGTGCTTACAGCAGCACAATTGTACAATATAAGATAAGATAAGACACCTTTATTCGTCCCACAGTGGGGAAATTTCTAAATATCCACATGAACTTACCCACAGAAGCATATACTGTTCAAATGATGATGGATATTATCTCTTGTTCTCTGTGCTAAGGCAAATATTGACTTTATCTGTCCATAATGGTGGGGCCCATACCAGATAGATATATAGATATCTATACATAAATACTTACACATTGTACATACATACATACATACATACATACATCCTTTATTGATCCCGTAGGAAATTTCAGATATCCAGGAGCAATAGGGACAGTAACACAAAGATGGTACTATATATTAAATTGATTGCACACTATGTCTTACATATAGTCAGTATACACATTATAATGTAAGAAGTTACTAGTGCAATGCTGAGAAAAAGACTAGATGATATATACAGTAGTGTTCAGTTACACTTGGATTTTTGTAAAGGGCTGCACAATGGCTTAGTGATTAGCCTTGCTCCTCCAGATTCCAGGTTTAATTACCACCTCGGGTCTGTGTGCATGGAGTTTGCAGGTTCTCTCCATGCCTGGTGGGTTTCCTCCGGGTACTCAGGTTTCCTCCGACTGTCCAAAGACATGCAGATTAGGCTAATTGGCGTTCCCAATTGCCCGTAGTATGTGAGTGTGTGTATGTGTGTGTCCTCTGCAATGGATTGTACCCCACCTCACACCCCAAGTTTCCTGGGACAGGCTTGAGGCTCCCCAAAACCTTGTACACAGGATAAAGCAGTACAGATGATGAGCGAGAGTGAGCTTTTTGTAGACTGCAGTTAATTATACCATGTCGTATATAACATATTACATACTGTACTGCATATGTTTATTCTGAGTTCGGGGTACTACTTGTTTAAAGATTTCCACCAATAAGTTAAACTCGTGTCTGCATAGGTTTCTCCAGTTTCCTTTAACCTCTATAAAGCATGCCTATGTCTATGGACTGGCTCTGCAAAAGTTCCTAGAATGTTAATGAGTGTCTGAATATATATGCATAGTGCCATACTGTAGTTGACTGGCGTCCCACCCTGGTTGTGTCTTTGTCCTTGACCTAGTGTTCTGGAATATCATCTGAACTCAGCATGACAACTGATTAGTGAATATGTTTGAAAGACTTAATGACGTACATGTTCATTACTGGTTAGCCACTGTTAAACCAAACTGTTAATACATAACATGTTTTGTCATTTATGGAGAAAAATGTGTAAATTAGATTTTCCTTGAAGATACCTGACATAGCTTTGTAAATGACATACGCACTGCTTCTAGACCTCACGGCTTTGTGTCACAGCCTTCTGTTAATACTCCCAGCCTTTAGGTTACATGAGTAGAGACAAGCATCAGTGGTTATATTTCTCGGAAAATGCACAGAACGTTCAGAACAGAGCTGTCGGTTCTCATATCCCTATACGTGTGGTACATTGATAGTGCGGCCTCTACGTTTATGATGTTTAATGTGTTCTCTTGTAGTGGTGGGAGTCAAACTTAATGTATCTGCCTGGATGAACAGCTTCATGAATGCCACCATAAAGATAAATGTAAGTGAAACAACTCTCCTTATCTGAACATGTGGAAGGCATTTAGTTACAGACTGTAGACAGGCTGATATTGCAGTCTGGAAGCAGAGAAGGCCTGAGTCACTCTAATAAATGATGCAAAGGCTGTTTGGGCAATTCTCAGCTTTCGCCTCTCGTGATTTTCTCCCTGCAGTGTAAGGACGAGATCTGTGGCTGCCTCAGGAACGATAAGGTACTGCATGTGTTATGTGGTGTGTTGTATCAGACTTCAGAAGTTCTTGAATTGTCTGATTTGCTCTAGCCCCGATCTGTTTGCTGTGACAGTCATGTTGACTCTGTTTTCATCAGTATGTGGACTGTGTGATACTGGATGATGGAGGCTTCCTGCTCATGTCTAATCAGGACGAATACATCACGCAGGTCAGAGTCCCAGTGCTCACATCCGTATCTCAGGAAAATGCAGGTGCATTTTATTGTTTAAGCCTTTGATGTTCATTTTCTCCATTATATGGATTACTGACTACCGCAAAGAACAAGATAAGCAGGAATGAGGAAGAAATCCTTATAAATTACTGCAGTGTGTCTCTGCAGTATATCTGCAGTGCATCAGGCTCATTTTGCTCAGATAGATAGTTTCGCTGCTACAATATATCTGATGCCGGAACAAATTATAGTGCTTTAAGTAATGTGTCCAAGCAAATAGGTTGTTTTTTATACCATAAGCACTTTGAATTGAAATCAACTATATTAAAATATGTCTATAAGAAAGACATTTTTACATAAATAAATATTTATTTATTTATATATTTAACAATAAGTCCAATGCAAAATGTTTATAGACTATGTTCACATTACAAAACAGCTCAATTATTTTATTTTTTTCTTCTTTTTTTTTGGTCAAAATATATTTGCACGTCATGACATTTATCTGACTCTAATACGGACACATCTGTCCTCTGAAACGGCACCCATGTCAAACAGGCCATATTTCTATATCACTCATTTATTTTAAACAGTGGATGCAATTTTAAGGAAAATATGTTAGGGATTTTGCTCTGGAGGATCCAAGTGGTTAGTTGGCTGTATTTGTTGAGGTCCAGAACAAAAAAGAAAGCCTGATGCCCTGCTTTAGCTGTTTTAGTAGCTATTGCTACAACTGTTAAGAAATCCTCAACCAGCAAACACCATATGCATGCACGGGGTCAAAAGGTTGCATGAATTCGGGTCTGCCCATTCTCACTTAAGTTGTGTGACTACATATCAGGTATATATCCGATCCAGGACCACATATGAATGTGACTCAGAGGCGATCTGAAAAACGTCAGGCTTGTGCGTTTAGACAGCCCTAAAAAATATGATTAGTGATTAGGATTAAAAAAAATAACAATAAGATCAATACCAATTGCTAACAGTGTAACTTGAAAGTATTGTTTGTTTGTCAGGTGTTAGACATTGTGTACCTGGTTGCAGAACTATATAGTACATAACAATCTTCAAGGTTTCAAGAGACATCCCAGAACTAAGGGTGCAAAGCAATAACATATGATGACTGACATCATCATCTGTTCAAGAGCTGACATTGCCAAAAAATAGTTTTCTCTTTTTTTTTACATTAAAAATTAGCAAATACACAATTATTAAGACTATTTTCTGACACATTTACTACGTTTTTAAACGTAAAATTTCAAGCGTCAAAAATATGCTTATGACTAGCAAAATAATAGTGGAATTCTTTTCTAATAAAAGCAAAAAATACAATTTAATTTGTAAAATTTGTTTCAAAATAGACTTAATAGAATAATCTTATAGTTGGTTTGGTGTAACCATACTGTGTAGTAATGAATATTGATTATCTTGCTCACACAAGCGTTTTGTTTGCTTATTAGCCTCATTTATGCTCTCCTGACCCTAATACTTAGTAAGGATGCTGTAAATGCAACACTTAGCACTGCACATTAATGTTAATAATTGTGGCATTTGTTTGACCTTTGAGCTCCATATCCGACTGCTCACATCTAGCCGGTGAAAGTAAAAACCTCAAGTGACTTTTTTGTTGCTTGCCATTACATCCCATTTCTAAAGCATAAACCGAGTCCCAAGCAGATGTCTAATGAATAATGGACATACGCAGCACAGACATTCTAACATAAATATTTTAGTTTTCTGTTCCTGCAGTATCCCAACTATTCTGTATTTAATGCGCTGCTGACTTCATTACAATGTTGTTGTTTTTTTTTTTTTTTTTTTTTGATTTAGTAAAGAATTTTGTCATGACCGTATTTAACAGAATTACTGATGGGAAAAATATAAATAAAAACATTTCCAAGAAAGATTTAATCCAGATTAAAATACTGAGCTTCTGCTGTTTTCTTTTTGGGCTAATTTGAGTTTTATTTTTAATGTTCACTTAAAAAAACAGTCAATGTGTTTATTTTATTTTTTATTTTAAAATGTTTTTTGATAAAAAAAAAAATCCCCCTTCTCTATATTTTATGTCTCTCACCCCCTTTGCATGTGTGTGTTGGGTTCACCGTTTAGATAGGTCAGTTCTTCGGTGAAGTGGACCCCATTCTGATGGTCAATCTGTTAAATACATCACTCTATTCGTTTAATAAAACCTACGACTATCAGTCAGTATGTGATCCGGAGAAAGAGCCGAAGGCCGCTGCTGGGCCAAGATCTGCCTATGTGGTAAGTAAAAGAGAGTGTGTGTGTGTGTTTTTGTAATAGAAAAGTAAGAGTATGTGCATGTACGATGGAGTGTGTGCTTACCATATGTGTTTGCAATTGGATTAGAATATTTATGCACACAAGCATCAAGAGCAGTGTTTAGTCCTAGGACCTATTTATGATAGTTTTATCTTTATGTTCTGTATAAATTGTATGTATAAATGAAATGAATAAATACAGCATAAAAACTAATGTGTGCGTGTGTGTGTTTGTGTGTGTGTGTGTGTGTGTGTGTATCCGTGTTGTTTTCAGCCTACCGTGGCTGACATGTTAAATCTGGGCTGGTGGGCCTCCACTGCTGCATGGTAAGAGGATTTGAGTGTTTGTCCCAGTGTTATTCAATCTGTTTAATCCTACTGAAGGATGCACACAGTTGTTCTCTTTTTCTCAGGTCAATGCTTCAGCACTTCCTCCTCAGTCTCACTTTGCCTAGTTTTCTACACGCAGGTAGGTTTTATAAACAAAATGACATTTACTCCACTCAACCTGATTATGTATTTGCATTTCAAAAGCAGTGCTCCAGAAGAGGACACACGTGTGTGTGTGTGTGTGTGTGTGTGTTTTCTGTCCTATTTAGAGGAGGACATCTCGGATGCTTATTCAAAAGAAAGCTGTATAACAGAACAGACCCAGTATTTCTTTGAGAACGACAACAAGTCTTTTCAAGGTGTCCTGGACTGTGGAAATTGTTCTAGGTGAGGACTTGGCAGAAATATACCTCTTCTTTGTGTCTCTCTTTTGTTTTCTGTGTACAATTTTTGTTTGAAGATGAAGTCACTAACCGCCCCTGCTTCCCTTACTGGAATGTTGTTCATCACAAAAAAAAAAAAAAAGTTTCTCATAGGAGATAATGTAAGCAGGAAAGGATTCCTGCCCTTCTTTTCCCTCCATCGCCAAACCCTCTATGCTTCCCACTTTCAACCTGATCTCACATTCTCCTTGATGTGTCCGAGATCCTGTGGGCCATAAATCCCAATGTCGTTCGCTCCCCTGGAACTGGGGTAAAGTGAGAGGTGTCTGGAGTTTCGGCTCGCCACAACTGCCGGCCTTTACGAGCCCCACGTGCGACTCTGCATACGATGGTTTTTCTTCTACGTTAACTACTTTAGACATGTAAAGTTTAACGAGAGCCATAAAAAAGAAATCCATTTGCAAAATCTCGGAACGGCGAGCCGCTTATTTCAGAGGGTGTAATTCAATCTCTCCCTCACACGTTTGTGCCTCTATTCTGGCCTGGAGAATGTAATATTCAGAGAATCTAGAGAAAAACAGATTTAAAATCTGATTTTAAAATTAAATATAAAGATTAATTTCAATGTTACTGTGAATCATGTCTTTCTCAGTTTTCACCGGCTGTGGTTCTCCCTATTTATAGAACATACGGTAAAAGTATCTTAAGTTTTAACAATTATATATACACAAGTTTAAAGCTATACATGTTTTTTTTCTATTACAATAGTAGAGCTAAATGATATGCTATATAAATAGACATAAACTGTAAACTAGCTTCCATTTAACACTAATAATCAGTACAAGCCTTAATTGAAGCTATAAAATTCTTAGTATAACATATTATATAACATATACTAAAAATGACTATTCAAAATATAACATGGTTGTTATAATGCAAATACACTACCAGCTAACTTACAAGAAATTAAAAATGTGGAATAAAAAGTTAAAGTAAAAATTGCAATGTAATGTATGTTTTAAATGGTTGTAGAACATATTAGTTTACATACATCTTACCAAAGGTAAAACATTAGGAGTGTCTTACTTGGAGCTATTATATTCTTACTAGTACTGTACAGTGAAACCTCGGATTACGAGCATAATTCGTTCCGGAAGCGGGCTCGTATTCCAAAACACTCGTAAACCAAATTTAATTTTCCCATAGGAAATAATGGAAACTTAAATTATTCGTTCTACAGCCCTAAAAAAAAAATACATAAATATAATTAATACAAAATATAAAGTAAAAATAATACAAATTAACCTGTACTTTACCTTAAAAAAATGTAAAAATAAATCCCAACAGATAAGTGTTTTCGTTTGTGCACGCAGGGTGTGTGTGTGTGTGTGTAAAATGTGCGCACACACACACACACACACACACATTAACGGATACACCGTTTTTAAAACCGTTTAAAAATTAGCAAGGAACATTCCTAGTCACACTCGCTTGAGCGCATACTAACAGGATCACTACTGTAAAGTAAAACAACAAAACAAATTAAACAGCTCCTCAATTTTGAAAACAATCGCGACAGAGAAGAGTTTGTGTGTTTGTTTGGCAACCTGAGAGAAGGGAGGCTGAAGGGGGGCTCGCTCGCGCTTACAGCCTCCTTCTCTCAGGTTGCCAAACAAACACACAAACTCTCTGCCTTACACAGACACAAACACGCACACTCAAACACTGCAAGCACTAAGACCCAGCAGGGGAGACGATAGGTCTTGGCTTTACAGCTCCCCTCCTCTCAGGTTGCCAAATAAACACACAAACTATCTGTCGCGACTGTTTTCAAAGGTGAGGAGCTGTTTAATTTGTTTTTTTGTTGTTGTTGTAGTTGTTTTACTTTACAGTAGTGATCCCGTTAGTATGCACTCACGGGAGTGTGACTAGCGATGTTCCTTGCTAATTTTTAAAATGGTTTTAAAAAAAGGTCTCTCCGTTAATGTGTGTGTGTGTGTGTGTAATGTGCGTGCACACACACACACACACACACACACACACACACACTGTGTGATGACGTGACGCTCGGTGTTAAAACGAAAAAAAGCGCATGCGTAAAACATGATACTTGGTGCTCGTAAACTAAGACAATGCTCGTTTTTCAAGTCAAAAATTATTAAAAATCGTTGCTTGTCTTGCGGAACACTCGTAAACCGCGTTACTCGTAATCCGAGGTTTTACTGTACATGTAACCATCTGGTATAGCCACCATCATTTTCCTGAATTTTACTAAAATGCGTAGCATTAGCTAGACCACATGATTTCTGCCACTACATTAGCAAGCATTGTTTATTGGTTGGCAGTATGAGAGTTGTATGATGTACGTATATAGGCCATGATTAAGACAGGTGCAAATTGTTTCAATGGGTATACTGACACATAAGCATTATGAAAAGACAAGAACTTGATCTGGGACATTAATTAATATTTATGGCCTGGATAAACATATGATACAAATTGAAATAGAGCCCAGACATAAATACACAGTAATCAATACCAACTATGCACAACTTGAAGCAGGTTGGCATAGCAGCCTTCAGCAAGACATTGGAGACCAACCACACCAGCCTCTACCTGGGGTTGTGTGTTGGAGGCCACCCCATCTATATCTACTTTAAACATTGTGTGGGAGGCCACCTGAAGCTGGTCATGGGAGGCCACCTCAACAGGCTGTACTTTGAGCTGTGTCCAGGAAGCTTCAGCCTCAATCTGGAGTTCTGCGTGGTACAGTAGGCTGCCCCATAAACCTTAACCTGCAACTCTGTGTGGGAGCACCCTGGAAAGCAGAGGGCCCCTCACTGGCCTCAACCTGAAGCTGTGTGTTTTTAGGTAGGCCGTACCATTGCCTTTACCTCTAGCTGTATGGGAGGCTACCTGGAGCTATGTGTAAGAGACCACCCTTTCGGGTTCTACTTGTAACTCTGAGTTGAACCCACACCCCTTGGGTGTGCAGGGATTTGTTTTATCTGCATTCTGGGCCAATGACCTGGGAAGGCAAAAACTTCTGCTACTTCTTCTTGGGCTTGTCCACCTCAGTTCCATCATATGGAGCCAGGATATGGTAGCCATTGCTGGGGAAACTCTATTGCGCTAACATTGCGCTAAATGCCTGCATGGAGATCCTTCCCCCCTGCTTTTTTTTCCTGTCTGCCGTGTAAAAAGTTTTGCATTCTGTCAAGATTGAGAGCTTGATGCAGGAAAAGCCTTCCTTTAATCACTATAGTCAAACATAAACATCAAACATAAAAAACCAAGAACTAAAATAGGAACATTTACTAAGATCTGTGGCATGGAACAAAAGCTATGTGCTAATGTGCATAAGCATAACAGATGCGAGACAAAGTAAAACAGAAACCCTGAACTTGTACACAGACACACAGTGTAATCAACCGTAAACTCAATCCAGCTGCACATGGTTAATGGCAAATGACTTGTGGTGGTTGATGTGAGGTGAAGTCTGCCGTCTTCCTGGTAGTGGTTAGCATTGTAGCCTCGCACCTCCAGGGTCGAGGGTTTGATTTCTGCCTCTGTGCGTGTGGAGTTTTTATGTTCTTCCTGTGCTTGTTGGGTTTCCTGCAGGTACTCCAGGTTCCTCTCACAGTCCAAAAACATGCGTGTATGTATGTGTGCCCTGCGATGGATTGGCACCCCGTTCAGAGTGCACCATGCCTTGTGCTAAAAGCCGCCTGAAATTATATATAAATTTAAGGCTATATTCTGTTCATCACTAACTAGCTATGGTTAAGCTTTTCAGGTACCATCCACTTCAGCCTCTAAACTTAGTCATAGAGCTTAAAAATGTGACTGTATTAGCACTTTGTTAGCAATATTGACCTCCTCACAAATCTCTATAATTCAAGTCAGCCATCCAAGAGCATTTAAAAATTACATTTTGAGTTTATGGGCATTTAAACAAGCTGAAGTTGGGCTTTGATATGTATGCTGTCTAAGCACATTTGAATTACACTCTCCACATTGTGAGCTTGGAGCATACTTATTTAGATGGCAGGATATACATGTATAGCATTCCCCTTTCTCTCTGATCATTACGTGCATGTGTAGGGGCTGTGCTGCAGGTGGTTGTATAAGTGTATTCCAGTTCCCTATGTATGTGTATATGACCTGATGACTACTAAGATCAGAGGTCTGTTGTGCTCAACCGAGCGTGCCCAGCTGCAGTAAACAGTGAGTGATTACGAAAGGCACAGGTGAGATGTAATGGAGCGCTTTCACGCACACACACACACACACACACACACACTCACTCTGAGTTACATTCTCCCCACTGCCCTATACCACACTACAAAGACATGAGTCACCCTGCTCCAAAGAGGGGAGGTAAGGGAAAGCAAAGAGGGATGTTGTAAAGAAAAACTGGTGCCTGCCCAAAAACGCATTCAGCGTTGACAGCATGTAACAAGCCGCAAACCTGCTTTCCAGTGGGATATGCCGATCTAAGATTACATTCACTAAAGACTTTAGCACATGTCTATTGTGTTAGCATGAAGCAAGCCCACATGACTAGTGATGGCTGTAAAACAAAAAGTTACACACTCTAAATCTTTGTATATATCAAATAATCCCTAAAGTTAAATAATTGGATTTGCATGAACTGAAAACATTTACACGTACTGAATGCTGAAGCCATCTAAACCCTAACTGTTTCTCCATTAAAGAATGGCCCTGAATGACTTCACCTCCCAACTAAAAGAAGTTGGACACTAAAATTCACAGTTTTATACACTTTTTCTATGGCAGAACAAAAATCTAATCAAATCAAAATTGATACGTATGTTTGCCATTTGGTTTGGTTTAGTTTCATATTGCAAATAATTAAACAAACCCAAGAAACGACATCTGAAAGACATGTAGGGCTGAAAACCCATTCATGCATTGTTCAGAAATATAGCAATTTAAAAAAAAAGCATGAACAAAGCTTACAAAGTGTGCTTAGAAATAGATTATTATCTCTCAAACATTCTATAAATTACAGGATTAAACCATATTGTATCATGTATGGTGTCCAGTGTTGATTTTTTCCCTTTTTATCCATCAATTCAAATCTTCCCAACACATGGCATTTCTGGAATTCTACAGCTCTGTGCTTTGGCTCAGTTCTCACTTCAGGTTTAGCAGCTCAGGTCGACAAAAAAATAAAATAAAAATAATAATAATGTGTCACAGAACCTGGAATTCACTGCATTTTTTTTTTTTTTCTGCAGTTGGGCCATTTCAGGGTAGAAACATGTTTTAAGTATACTAAAACCACATTACATTTTGAAACAGGACCAAAACTACCTCTCACAGTGTGACTGCACCAAGAGGGGAAAAAATCAGCATTCCATTCAAATAGACTAGACGCTATGTATGTAAAAGCACCCTTTAACTTGCTTAATACCCTGAATTGCAAGTAAATGTTTGGTGTATGTGCCTTTTGTTGTGGTTTTCCAGAATGTACCGAGCAGAGAAGCTGCCCAGCACTAACCTGGTGTTTCTCATTACGGATGCCAAGGGCACCTGTTTCTGTGATGCCAAGCCAGTGAGACAAGCTGAGCAACCTTGTATCCTTCTGTAAAATTCTGAACACTGAATCCTAACAGACTTTTCATTCAACCTGTGTGTAGAGCTCATCGAGAAAAGTTATAATATAGAGCACTGCCAAAACTGCATTTGAATTGGTTAATGGAACAATTTTTTATTTTAAATTCTTTTTTTTTTTAATATACCAATCTGCCATTACATTGCAAAATATTGTTACCTGTATTGTAAAGGTTCCCCATGTTTACCTTGGGCAGCTTTGGCCTTCCTCAGGGCATGACACCACAAGACTTTGGGTGGTGTGCACTGATGGAGTTTGGAGGCTGTGTTGGCAGCCTTGGACTCTTTGCGTTGTGGCGTGGTGCACTGGGTGTTCTGGTGCTTTTCTACATCGTATTTTTTTTTGTTACAAATTATTCTGTATTGGTTTTTCTGTGGAATTGGACCAGACAGGCTGCTGTTTCGTCCCCATGTACAGTAAATAGGTGAGCCTTGGGTGCACATGATCCTCTCACGAGTTTACTGGTATATAATCAGTGTAATTTGTGGTGGTAATATTATGGCTGATGGTGTATACCTTGTACAAAATGTACAATATACCTGAAAATAGACTTTCTAACTTACTTAGGGAACAAGCAAACAAATTGATATACATAGTTAACACCATTCAATTTTTAAAGCTATTTTATCAGTGAAAAACATTCAAGGGCAAACTGTTATAGGAAAATAGCTAAAATGAAAAACGTCTCAGGTTACTTTGCTGTAACCCTGTTCCCTGAAAAAGCAGGAACGAGATGCTGCGCGAAAGCGCTATGGGAAACGATTCCTCGTGACCGGTTGTGAAGCACGTGTGTGTCAAACACGGCAAATATTTTGGCATGTATAACCTCAGGCAGGTGACGTCAACCAATGAGGTGCACCTGGAGGTTATAAATAGGCATGAACCGGAAACACCCTCAGGTCAATTTTGTCTGAAGGATGTCCAGTCACGCATGCAGTGCGGCATTGGAGCGCAGCATCTCGTTCCCGCTTTTTCAGGGAACAGGGTTACAGCAAAGTAAGCTGAGACGTTCCCTTTCAAAAGCTACACTCGATGGTGCGCGAAAGCGATATGGGAACCAGAATACCGACTCCGCCGCACTGCAAGTGTCTGGACCCCCAGGGTTGTGTAGTGTGCGCACAGTACTCCCAAGGAGTCTTAGACATAATTCTGGAATTCTGACTCGAGGACCAGCGAGCCTGGCATCCAACCATGAAGCCTGACAGATGTCTTGCGGAAAGGCAACCTGCCGCATGACGTACTGGAAGCCCCTCTTGCCAGAGCAGTTGATAAGGCAAGCTTCTTGGTCGAATGGGCCCTAATCACTAGAGGCGAAGTGTGCAACGCGCCTCATAGGCTTGGGCACTAGTATCTCTAGCCCGACTCGTTTAATAGCAGCTGCCCTTCGGCCGCGGCCCTATGACATATGAAACCCTGCTCTAATTTACGACCCTGGCTTAATGCAGAGGTGCGCTGTAAATTAAGGAGCATGAGCTGGACACAGCGAATGAAGTCTTTACTGCTCCGGAGCCAACGGCGGAGGACAAAAAGCTTCGACTGTGGAAGATAGTTGGGCTGGAATGTAAAAGATCCCAAGGAACAGAATTTCTCCTGTCCTCCTAGGCTAGGGCACTAGCATCTCTAACCTGACTCGTCTAATGGCAGCTGCCCTTCGGCTGCGGCCCCAAGACATATGAAATCTGCTCTGATTTACGCCACTAGCTAGTGCGGTGATGTACTGTAAATCCTGAGGAGCATGAACTAGACACAGTTAATGAAGTCTTACTGCTCCGTAGCTGTAACGGCGGAGAACATAAGCTTCGAAGACAACTGCAGAAGATAGTTGGGTGAGGATGCAGAATAGCTCTAGCTAGCCAATGGCAAAGCCTAAGCACAATAGAAAGGCTGATGAGGCCCGTGAATAAGCCTGCAACTAAGGGGTGCTCTCCCCAAACCCCATCAGTCTGGACGTAGGCGAGAAGCGCTATGCATGTTCTGAGTGTACTAGGGCATAAGCCCGAGGTCAATTTTCTTGCAGAAGCTCCAGCACTGAAACGGTTTGGCAGTGGACTGGGTCTGCATGTTCTGCCATGTCCTAGAATGTAAATGATCCTAAAGGACAGAATTTGTCCTGTCCTCAAAGCAGAACCTAGTGCACTAGTCTTCTTAGCGGTGCGAGCTTAGTCTGCCCAGGCAATATTTACAAGACTGCTGTAGTTTTCCACGCGAGGACATGTTAACCTCCTGACTGCTGGAGGGAGTATTTTAGGGCCAAAAATAGAGTCATCGTTTCGGGGCAATTGATGTGCCACACAAGCAGATGACCTCTCCAGATCCCTTGGGCTGGGTGACCATCTAAGGCCGCGCTCCGGCCCCTAAGGGAAAAACATCTGCCGTTAGCGGCTTGCGACGACAGCACGGACCTAGAGTGGGACCCAGAGTCGAGGACGAGGGTCTGAACCACATAAAAAGGGTACAAAGCTCCCGGCGCGTAACCCTTTTTGCCTCTGGGGATTGGCCCTGAAATCCCCCGGCACTTAGCCACCACTGAAACCACTCTGGGAGCGGTGATGTTACCACCTGGCCTAGCTTATACTCCTTTAGGATGTTATAATGAATTCGGCGCGAGCAGGAAACAGCTGAGCCTGCATTGCGCTCGGATTCCGCATGACACTCAACTTCATACCTCGTGTAGGAAGGAGAAAGCTTTTGTGGTGTTAGAACTCCACCCTAAAAGAAAAAGATAGGTGAGCTAGGGCGACGTGTTGGCACCGGACGGCTTCGTCTGGGAGGGGAACATGCGCTATGGCCCCCTTTGCCAGCCAACCTGTGATTTGAATTACCAGAGGTGCTCACTGTGGTTTCACGGAGGTGGAAACCCACGGCGTAGAAACACAATGACTAAATCCTGTAGCCCAGGAGACATGCTTGGCAGTAGCTTTCACGCTGCCAGCTTCTCCAAAGGGGTGGTAGCTTTTCGCTCAGCTAGGCAGAGGAGTGGTGGTGATGGTGGCTGTTAGGTGTTCAGTGTCCTGAAAACACGACAGGAGGGAACCGAGCACCTAACACTTTGTCGGAAACCGCTGTCTCCCGAAACACCAGTGGCGGCAGGAATTGAACACCGGTCTCCTGAGGGTGGTGGTCTTTCATAGTGCCTCGTGCTTAAAGAGACATAGCTGGCAGTAGGTTCCCCGCTGCCAGCCTCTCTAAAATGTGCACGAACTTCGACACTTCGTCACGGTCCTGAGGCCTTTCTCTCATTTAACATGGTCCTCAGGTCCGTTCTCCTCGAGACGGCTCGTAAAGCGCGGTCGAGCTCCACCCCGATCCCCACGCGGGGGTGCTCGGCTCGCCACACTCTCCCTCTGAACCTCACGCCTTGGGGCGGCCAGAGCTTGTCGGAGCTGGGTGGCCAACAACTCCGCCTGTTGAGCACGGTGGGGAAGGAACCTTACAAAGGCTTCCTCATGGAGTTTTGCGTCCCGAAACTTGTTCATGACTGTCGTGACGGCGTCACCGAACAGTCCGGAAGGCGAGATAGGGGCGTCAAGAAGGAAAGCACGGCCCCTATCTTTGATGCCCGTAAGATTAAGCCACAGATGTCTCTCTGTAGCCACCGAGGCAGCCATGGAGCAGCCAATAGCACAGGCGGTCTGCTTGGTTGCCCTAAGAGACAGGTCTGTGGCTCGGCGTAACTCCAAAAACGCCGCTTCGTTAGCAACCCCGCCAGTGCTCAAGTCGTTTAGCAAGTCAGCCTGGTATGCCTGTAGGACCGCCATGGTGTGCGGAGCAGAACCAGCTTGACCTGCTGCCTGAAAAGCCTTCCCAACCAGCAAAGATGTTAATCTGCACGGCTTGGAGGGGAGCGTGGGCTTTTCCAGGGAGGATGACGTCCCATAAGAGAGATAGCCCGCAAGTGTCCCTTCTATCTGGGGCATCATCATATAACCATGTGTATTTGCACCCACGACATTAGAATACATCGATGTTGTTGGCACAAACACACAGGATGAATATGGCCTCTCCCATGAACGAGTTTATTCGTCATGGAGATCACCAAAAAGGGGAGGGAGCGCCGATGAGGCTCCTCCCTCCGGCCACCCGACAGAAACCTGTCATCTAGTTTCGACCACTTGGGGGAGTCTTGCTCCCGCGGCCATTCGAGGTGTAAGCGCTCGACAGCGCGTGTCACTACCTCTAATAGCTCCTAAAACCCCTGCTCCTCTCTGGAGGGGCGTTTCGAAGCGACAGTTTCCAAGTCCCCGGAAGTGAGAGAGGAAATTTCTTCCGCTACTTCACAAGAGGCGCCGGCGCGTGCTTGAGAAGTAAGCGGCAACGGCACACGATTCGGCGAAAGAGCAAGAGAAAGAGAAAAACTCGCTCTGCTGTACTTCCGTCAAATCAACACGTGAGCCCCAGGCGAATCGAGCACGAAGGACTTTAATAGGGAGGAGATCGGTTCATGCCTATTTATAACCTCCAGGTGCACCTCATCGGTTAACGTCACCTGCCTGAGGTTATACATGCCAAAATATTTGGCGTGTTTGATACACACGTGCTTCACAACCGGTCACGAGGAATCGTTTCCCATGACTGCAGCAAAGCACTGACTTATGCATATTTTTCTATAAATGCTAAATGAACATTTAATTAGAGAAAACAATTTATATTAAATGATACAGATCATAACAACAATTAGGCATGACTTTGGATCAGCTCCTATACAATATTTGCCTTACAAATCCATGTAAAATAGCTCTTTCTATAGAAACATTAACATATTATGACTTATGAATGGATTTTTACTGTGAACACCAGGTTTCAGACATTGCATTAGCTTAGCAATAAGTTTTGCCTCCATGTCAGTCGTCACTCTCAGTTTTACAGGGTATCTGATTACAGCTGATTAATTGATGTGTTGTTTATGAAAGCACGGCTTGACGGAGATGAATTGGAGCAGGAAAAGAACTCCAATTAAAAACTGCTGTGTTTTATAAAACATACTAATGTCACTTTATACACTGCTGTCAAACTACATAGTGGGCTAGATTATGAGATGTGTTACAGATGACATGTATTTTTCCTGATGTTTTCGAATCAGCTAATGGTCCAGACCCCTGTATACTGGCCCATAACCCCCGCTACAGAAAAGGCCCTGAGCACTGCTTTGATAACAACGGTGATGTAAGTTAACATTAAAATCTAAGTAAAAAAAAAGTAGTAGAATAGAAGTGTTACCAGAGCAGTTTTAATTTGTTAAACACAGTACACTGTTAACATTATTTACCAGGTTTGTTTAAACCCTTAAAAAGTTTACTTTCTTCCTTACATAAATCATAACTTTTTCTTTTTTATTAAGTATTGTTTGTTTCCAAAAGCTGCTTAGTTCTTTAGTGCTTTTGTTACTAATTTATCTCAATTCTCTTTGTTTTCTTTTTCTTTTTCATCCCGCCTTCATTCTTTGACTGACTTATCATGTCCATCATTCTCAGGTTGAATCTTTGTGCCCCATCAATGCATCTTCTACCATGGCTTCATCTTCCTCCATCCTTATACTGATGTTTCTCTTTTTTGTGTGATGGTTAGTTTTGTGTTTGTTTGTGGCTTAATAGAAATGTCCTCACGAAAGAATACTTGCCTCTGAAGCCCTAAATAACGAGAAGCAGCAATTTTTGTGTGTTAACATCAAAAATAAAATGTAAATACCCATGATTAGATTAGGATCTCCAGCTTCACTGTCAGTATAAACACACAGAGAATCGAGGCGCCACAACTTTCTCTCTGCTGTGGCAGTAGGAAGTATCTGTCATGTCCCTGAGAGAGTTTTAGGGAAATAAACATGTGTTTCCTCCTTTTTAAAGCTCAGCCTGTCCTCATGCCAACATACACAAACATGCTCACACTTCGAAATAAGATCAGTGCTCCAAGGTATTTAGGTTATGCAACAGAATGCTATTTAATTCACAAATACAAAAAGCCCACCACTTGCTCTAAAAGTTTGACGTTTTCTACTATATAGAGTTCAGAATTGTACTTATTGCCTTTTTTAAATCCTAAAAGAGAAAAGAAAGTACAATGCCTTTAAAGATTAAATCTTAATTCCACTAAAATATGCTCTTCACCCTGATCTATTTTTAGAAGAAACATCACTGACAAAATAGAACATTTTTCCACTAACTATGTAATTGTTTCGTTTTGTAATATTCTCACTAACATTCTTTCACCGGCTGTAGGAAGACGCTTCCGACTGTGGCAGCGGCTCAAGTTTGATTCCCTCTTTCTGGCCGGTGCTAGCTCTTCAGCTGCTGCTCCTCTGGCTGCTCACTGGAACCAGCTGTTGCTCCTGACAAGCGCACAGTCGCTGACTGCCCACAACTTAATCACAGACTCATTATTACACAATTAACTGGCGCATACAAACTTCACAGCCTACCCACAATTCACGGGCGGACCAGCATTACAAACAACAACCACATCTCACGGAACTCTCTCCTGACTCAATCTTGGTCATGTTCAAGAATACATTCCTGATCGAAATCTCAGATCTTACACACATTCTTACACACTCTGTGCACACACTGCTGACCAGAACACAGCATCGTAAGACATGACTGTGTGTTCACATGTCTGCTCCAGGTTTCCTGGATGGAAAGATAAAAGACTATTGTTTTCAAAGAGCTACATTTCGTTTCCTTTTTGTGTGTTTTTTTTTTTTTTTTTTTTTTTAAGCTAATGAGGAAGCAATGCTGGGACTCTCTTTTGCTTAAAGAGGGAAAGATGCTCCCAGCAAATGTAGCAGTCCCTTTAGTTCATTTTTGGGGAAAATTCTTTTCTTTCTTTTTTTTTTTTTTTACCTGTTACTGCTGCACTTATTTAAGGCTTGAACAAGGTGGATCATTTCAACGAAGCACATAAATATGAGCACATAAATGATTTAGGAATTATGAGGTGCCATGTCATGTGTCAAGGTTTCGTTTATTTTATTCATCTCTCATATAAAAAAAAAGCAGTTTGAGATGAAGTAATTATTTGAATGCCATTCAAAGAATTCTTAGAAAGGGGTTTATAATGGAAGAAGCCAATGATCTCTCTCTCTCTCTCTCTCTCTCTCTCTTTCTCTCTCTGCCCTAATTCAAATACTGTATTCTACATTTGGCCTACTAGCTATTGCCTTTTTTTTATCTGTCATACAGATACTTGATCTACTAGAATTTCTTCCAGTATGGGTTCTATGCCATGCTTTTACACTTATGTCCATCACTAAGTCAGAAAAAATGCTTTATTTATGTTAAACACAGCACATGCCAAATTATGAATGTTCTATATTCCTTACTACTATCCATAAGAGACATTTTCTTCCTGAAGAAAAGATCATTGAAGGAGCATTCAACCATGTATTTGTTTTCTTATGTTTCCATGTCTTTACCTATTGACTTCCCAAGCAAACAGCTACCATTAAATTCAGTTCATATTATAAAAAACAAAAAATGCTGAAAAATGATTGACTGTTTAAAACGCTGCCAATCCTGACTAAAGGAAATAAGACTGCCAGCATCAGCATACATCGAGTCGTCATAACCTTTCTTATTGTGTCCACAAATACAGACGCATGACTTTAGAGAGATCCTCTAATGGCTGTTTTTAACCCGTTTATTTGGATTAGACACGTTTGTTGAGGCTGTGGTGAAGCTGTGGTTTTGTCACACTAATCAAGTTAAACAATGCTGAGTGTTTCAGGTGAAAAGTTCATGTGTCAGCTCGGTTGCCAAAAGCACGTGAAATACAGCATATTGGACTATATTTTTTGTCACTCCGTAGCCAAGTGGAAGGTGGACGCAGGCGGGAGGACGTTTTCCAGAAGCAGACTCATTTTCTTAAGCGTCTACTGTATTCTGTAGTGTTATTTATGTATGTCGTTGTTTATGAATCCTTGAAAGATCCTTAGGTCTGGATTTGTTACCTCAGACCTCAGGCAGATGTGGCGTTGAAGTGCATCAGATAAAGATGGTGCGATGTGTCCACACTCTATGTACATAGGCTAATTTTGACGAAGTATGTGGACACTGCATATGTTTGCCTTGTTGTTTTCCCATGTTCAGTGCGCAAAAAAACAAACAAAAAAAAAGGAACCAAATTAGAGTCTGAGTCAGATATATTAATGAAAACTGCATTTTTGGTAGTACCTACATGGTTACTCTCGTTATCTGCATTGCAAATTGCACATAAAAGTATTTAAAGTACACTGATGATGAAGCATATTATAAAATTGGAACTATCTGTTAAAAGGTTTAAATGATTTCAGTTTTATTCTTCTGAGATTCTGCATCTATATTTTAGTGTACGTACGCAGATTCTCTGTATGCACAATATCTAATTCAGCATCTTTCAGGACAACTCACATTAGGTAATCAACTTCAACTTTGCATAAGAGGACATAATAAATAATAAAAAAAAATAAACATTTTGGACATTTCCCTCTGTTACAAAGTACATCCACAACAAACTAGCTCTTCTGACTAAAGCAGTACTGTGTAACACTGAGAATTGCATGTACCATTAAATAGGCTTTACAGAAGCATCCAAGCCTCCCTATGTAAAGTGGGGGCTGTAGGTGTCTAGTGTGTGTGTGTGCGTGTGTGTATGTGTGTGCACGTGTGTGTTCTCTGAATGCTGCTCTCAGCTGCTTTGTTGTCCCGTTGGGCTGCTGTGTGTCCGTGCTTATGAACGTACGGCTGGTGCTGATGCTCGATGTGCCAGGAAAAGATATCGCTTTCTTTCTAGAGTGTTTATCGAAGTTGCAATTGTTTGCTGATGGGAGGTGTGGCCTTTGCATTTGTAGCCCCACCTCTTTTCAGGTTGTGCTCTAAAAAGTCCTTTTCTTTTTGTGAAACTTGACAAGCCTGAAAACATTTTTGTATACATTTGTACCATGTTATTAAAGATGACAAATTAGGGGAAAAAATATTTGTATTAAATTCAAATGTGTTAATTCTTGTGCAGATATATTCAAAATAAAGTTTATTGTTATTAAACTTTTTTACCTTATTATTTTTTTTCAAAGACAAAGGCTGCTTTACATTTCCTTCAATCAGTGAGACATTTCCCAATAATATATGATGTCATAGTATTGTCTTATCACGGGTGCGTTATCTGGTTACACAATAAAGCATTTGAAGATGGCTGGCTGGTAACTCTAGCCTAAGTTTCTGACATCTTAAAAAAGAGAGTTGTCCAACATCCAGAAAGATAAAGTTCCAATAAAATTTGCATGACTTGTATTGTTGAGTGACACATCAGATAAAAATGAGGGTTTGCCAGATAACTCAAGTTATGAGCACGAACACTTTCACCCAAAAGCAATTATAGCCCTTATTTTGTACCCCAAATAGTTAAAGTTCAATTGGGTTCATGCTCAGTTCTGGTGCCTCTACAATATATCCTGACTGTAACATATACAGTGAACTATGCAAGCAAACATAATGTAATTAACAGTGCTTTTAGCATTATAAATTGTAGATATACAAAACTAAATGCACAAATATATATTTGCTGAAAATTACTAACTTTTAGTTACAAAAGTACTGTATATGAACAGTAGGCATAAAAATGTCAACATACAGTTAATAGATCAGGATTGACTGTATAATCCATGTTATCAATTATATACCAGTAAACTGGTGACAGGATCATGCCAATGCTCATTTATGTCTGTGGTTAGCAAAGGCTAAGCTGCCCAGTCCGATCCCACAAAAAAAACCACCAAAAAAAGTCTCACCTGAAAGGCACCAGAATACCTAGGCTGCACACAGGGCCCGGTTAATAAAAAGCCCAATGTCGCTGACCCATCCTCCAAAGTCCTCAAATCCGAACCTGATCTTGCACCTACAGTATGGTATACAACGAACAAACAAGTTTGATCCACTGAGGCCTCACTCTGCAATTCTCAGCACCCAATGGATCTCCTGCCAACATCCTGGTGCCAGACATCACATCACATACCCCCACAACCACACAAAAAAGTATGATACTTTTTTCCACTGTAATGTCTAAAGACTGTAAATTCCCTCTGATTTCATTTTTTTCCCTTTAGGTATCAAATATGCTAAACAGAAAAATGGCACACTGAAAAGTCAGTAAGATTTATACCAGTAAAGATCGAATCATGGTGACATTCATTCTGGGCAATTACCTGACCTGACTATTGCTATAAGAGGTTGCATAAATCCTACACATGGTTCCACAAAAAGTCTACAGTAAAGCATATGAAGTCATTGGTTAAAAGCAGGTAATCAGGTGTGGATTGAGAAAATAAGAGCCCTATATTAAGATATACCTGGGTATTCCGCTGTGGCGACCCCTTGCTGGAAGCGGCCGAAAGACCAACAACAACAACAACAACATGCCAAGTACTAGTCAAAAGTTTTAATACACATTCTAATTAATGCTCTTATTTTAAGTGATTTATTATTTTTATTTTAGAAAAATACTAGAGATTTCAAAACTATAAAATAACAAATATGGCATTAGGTAATTAAGTAACAACAACAGTCAGTTGTTTATGCCATGAAGTTCAGCTTTTGGGGAATAGTTCTTGTTAAGAACATTTGCAAAACCCATTAAGCATCAAAGACCAAAACTTATCTTTGCTGCTTAGGAGAAGTTCATTTAGACCAATTAACAGCATCTCAGATTGAAGCAGTTGTGAAAGATCACAGGTAGAAGACACATCATTGTTTTACAGTGTGGAAAGAAATCTCCATGTGAATATTAAAATAGTGGACAGTTCAGTTAGTGTTATCGATTTCACAAGCTACTATGTCTATATAATAATTGATGGATTGGCACCCTGTCCAGGGTGCACCCTGCCTTGTGCACTAAGTTTTTTAAAATAGGTTTCAGGCCCCCTCTCAACTCAGTATACAGGACTAAGCGGTATAGACGATGAGTGAGTGATTGGATAACTGAAGTAAAGTAAATTTGGGTACGTACAATAACGTAAAACCCACTTAAATTTTAAAGTTGTTACTTTAATTACTTTTACTTATACTTCTTTTTACATAGTTGCTACTGTGGTGCCAGTACAGAAATCTCTCTCTCTCTCTCTCTCTGTCTGTCCCTTTCTCATGTTTCCTGACTTCCAGAAAGATTTGCTCACCCCAGAGCCCAGCCTGGCCCACGGTCTTTAGGGTTAGCACAACCATGAAACAGCCTTTTCCTGTTCGCTTTACGCATCTCACAAACAGTTTTAGCTTCAAAACTCTTCAACCCCTGCAGCCCTGTCGGCTGATGAAATACCGTCTGATTGGCTGTAATGCAACATAAATTTTGGTTAAAGTCATTTTCTGAGCTCTTAATTGCTTTTAAAAAGCCTGGCATTGCTTTTAAAGATCTGTGACGACAGTTTTGGACTGTTTGTTTCCAGCCCATCCAGCAGAGGTGGTCCAGATGGAGGTGGGTGGGTCTTATTTCAGCTTTTTAGGACCATATTATTTTTCTAGCCAGTATTGCATAGTGAAGGGGGGGATTTTATTTGTTTTGTGTTGATGGGAAGGATGCTTTTAGGGAGCAGCATCAGGGGTCGGAGATGGTTATCTGGAGTTAAAGAGGGGATGGGGTGGAAGGGGTCTTGGTAATTAGATAGCTTTGCTGGTGGCACCAAGGTTGTGACCTCACATATAGTTACCGAGTCAACACATGCCATCTATACGTACAACAATAATAAACAAACCATGGAGAGAAGATACTCTATTGTTTTCTCCCCTTTTAGATGGATGACCTCATGACATCTATTGCCCAAGGCAGAGTAAATCTTAACATCTAAATAACAACAACAATATTCATTACACAAAGAGTCGAAGTGAAGACTTTGGGGTCTCTCTTTAGATCCATGCAAAGATTAGACTATTAAATATCACCATGGAAAATCCCATTTATATTACTTTTACCACATTCTATCTGAACTATAATCTCCTAATTATTGCATTGTGCCAGGTATAAACAAAGGTTAACATTTTTTTTCCTGATGCAACAAAACCTTGTGTGTGTGTGCTATATATAGTGTATATATATCAAATATTTAAAACATTCAAAGCTTCTGTTATAGGAAAGTAATTAACTAATTCAGACTGACTCTCCTGTTGTGATAAACTCACCAACATTACCAAGTGCTAACACTAGACATGACTCCTATAAATGTTTAATAAAACGTCACCTTCTTATACCAATAATACATTTTACGTATTTGCCCATTATTATTATAAGCAAGTTAATTTTCAGGTACAGCTGTATTTAAACCGTTTATTAGTTGCTTATAGATTAACATCTTGCTTTTCTTAGAATAACTGTTATTCCTGCTTGAGTTTTCCTTGAGTACATCTTTTTGTTATTCCTTCTAGTAAGTAGTGTACATTAAAGTGAAGGGCCAGAGAGAAATTGCGTACTTTAATTATACAGAGGAATCCAAAGTTCAGACTAATAGAGTAAAACAAATATGATCAAACCTTCAATGTTTAATCAACACATGGATAACTTGGCATAAAAGCGTTAATTTGGCATAATGTAAATGAACAGGATGACTCTGCGTGAAATGTTCACAATGTCTGATTTTAACATGGTTGTTATGCTGTTTTTGCTGCACAACACTTGATTTGAAGCGCATTCCCTTTTCTGAGTATGTCCATAACTCTCTAACGTGCATAATGTTCAAGAGAAGACTGAAATGTAATATGTTGTAATGAAATATTAATAAGCGCCTACTGATATCTTTTGATATACCTCTAAATACAGCGTCTGTCCTCATGAGTCCTCTTCAGTCGCACACTCAGTTGCATTAACTTTTGGCCAAGATGTTTTATTGATAACAGGAGAGTCAACCCACTCCATAAAGTTTTCTATAGCACATCCCACAGACTTTCAGTGGTGGCCAGTTCATGTGTGATGATAATTTCTTTTCCTCCCGGAACCACTTTTTTTTTGACAATATGAGTGTAAAGCTCCATAGTGAGCACAGAAATCACGGACACGAGGCAGAGTTGCAGTAAACTCAGGTGCGCTTTATATATGGTGCTTAGTGTGAAAGAAAACACGTATATAGTTAACCAGCAAAATTACACGCAGGGGTCTCGATCACCAGCCCTCAGCGGTTTGTAGGGAGGTGAACAGATGGGGCTAATACCGGGACGCTAGTGAACCATCAACAGTTGGACGGCAGGTGATTCGCTGTAGCCAAAGCCAGTGATTTGTGGTGCCCCGCCCCTTTTTCTGTTTTAGCGCAGCTGCTCCGGTCATAGTGTTATGGATGTGTGGTTTTCCGTATGAGTGAGTTGCTGCTTTTATGTGAAGTGCACTGGCTATAAGCCTGTCGCCACAGCACCCCCCCGCCCCCCGCCCCCCCACCCCCAGCTTTGAGCTCATCCTTGTTGATGAGAAGAGCGCATGTTGTCTTGACGACCCATCCGCATTCCCATGTTGTACTCCGGACCTATGTTGCACCGAGAAAGGGAAATCTTGCAGTGAGAGGAACCAGCGTGTAATATGATGGTTTTTATCTTTAGCCCTTGCCAGCTACTGTAGAGGTGCATGGTCTGTAATCAGTGTAAACTGCCGCCCCACTAAGTAGTATTTTAATTCCTCTACAGCCCATTTAATGGCAAGGGCCTCTAGCTTTATGTAAGCGTATGTAAGTTGCTGATGTAAGTTTCCAACTCACTTACAAGATTGAATGCTCTCCTCCTCTGAATTCTTGTGAAAGCACGGTCCCCAGTCCTATCCCTGGCGCATCTGTGTGCACAATTAAACAGACAGTTAAAGTCGGGGTTCCGGAGGACGGGGGAGCTGGTGAGGTGGGTTTTTAGTTGCTCAAATGCCGCCTCTGCCTCACGTGTCCAGTGTATCTTTTCTGGATATCCTTTTTTTAGAAAGGTAGAGAGGGGTGCTGCGATAGAGGAGAAGTTAGGTACGAATCGTCTATAATAACTCGCCAAAAAGGCACGTACCTGTTTTTTCGATGTAGGTCGTGGGTATTTTCGGACTGCTTCAACCTTTTTCTCCTGCAGCTTTAACAGGCCGCGGCCGATCCTATACCCCAGGTACTGTGCCTCGGTCAGCCCCAGGTGACATTTTTTTGGGTTAGCCATCAAACCTGCTTTTCGGAGTTTTTGTAACACTCCTCTGAAGTGGTATAGGTGTTCGCTTCAATCGCCCGAGTGGATAATCACATCATCTAGATATGCAGTCGCGTAAGGGCGGTGGTGGCAGAGCACTATGTCCATTAACCTTTGGAATGTTGCTGGGGCCCAGTGGAGACCGAATGGGAGGACCCGGTACTGCCAGTGTCCTTGTCCCGTACTGAGGGCTGTTTTTTCCTTCGCTTCAGGAGTTCGGGCCACCTGCCAGTATCCTTTTGTTAGGTCGAGGGAGGAAATACAGTAAATTGAGCTTTTCCTAATCGATCGATGAGGTCATCCACCTGGGGTAATGGATAAGCATCAAACTCCGAAATATGATTTAGACGTCGTAAGTCATTGCAAAATCTGAGCGACCCGTCAGGTTTAATCACCGTCACTATGGGGCTTGATCAGGGACTAGTTGACGCCTCTATGATGCCATTTTAAAGCATTTTTCTATGCTTTATGCTTTTATGGCACAGCGACCGGCCTCCAGGGCCCAGTACTTCCTTTGGCGGACGATCCTGCCCTGCGCTGTTTTGATGTCATGTCATATCAGGTGTGTCAACCCCGGTTCGGTGGAGAACACATCTTGGAATTGGTCAAGCAGCTTGTTCAGGTCCTGGTGTTGTGCTGGCATGAGTTCGTCTTCCCGTTGGACCATTTCGCGACCTGTGGCTGGGGTTAAGAGAGCGACAAGAGCTGATATGCGTGGCAGCGGTTTAATCCACCGTTTCAGTAAATTTATATAATATACAGTGGTGTAAAAAACTATTTGCCCCTCTCCTGATTTCTTATTCTTTTGCATGTTTGTCACACTTAAATTCAAATTCAAATTTTATTTCTCACATACACAATCATACAGAGTACAATATGCAGTGAAATGATTTTGTGCGACCACAGAGTCGCGACGGCAGCCGCCTAAACAGCGCCATCATAGTCATTAAATGTTTCTGCTCATCAAAAACCGTTAACTATTAGTCAAAGATAACATAATTGAACACAAAATGCAGTTTTTAAATGAAGGTTTACGTTATTAAGGGAGAAAAAAAACTCAAAATCTACATGGCCCTGTGTGAAAAAGTGATTGCCCCCCTTGTTAAAAAATAACTTAACTGTGGTTTATCACACCTGAGTTCAATTTCTGTAGTCACCCCCAGGCCTGATTACTGCCACACCTGTTTCAATCAAGAAATCACTTAAATAGGAGCTACCTGACACAGAGAAGTAGACCAAAAGCACCTCAAAAGCTAGACATCATGCCAAGATCCAAAGAAATTCAGGAACAAATGAGAACAAAAGTAATTGAGATCTATCAGTCTGGTAAAGGTTATAAAGCCATTTCTAAAGCTTTGGGACTCCAGCGAACCACAGTGAGAGCCATTATCCACAAATGGCAAAAACATGGAACAGTGGTGAACCTTCCCAGGAGTGGCCGGCCGACCAAAATTACCCCAAGAGCGCAGAGACAACTCATCCGAGAGGCCACAAAAGACCACAGGACAACATCTAAAGAACTGCAGGCCTCACTTGCCTCAATTAAGGTCAGTGTTCACGACTTCACCATAAGAAAGAGACTGAGCAAAAACGGTCGCATGGCAGATTTCCAAGGCGCAAACCACTTTTAAGCAAAAAGAACATTAAGGCTCGTCTCAATTTTGCTAAAAAACATCTCAATGATTGCCAAGACTTTTGGGAAAATACCTTGTGGACCGATAAGACAAAAGTTGAACTTTTTGGAAGGTGCGTGTCCCGTTACATCTGGCGTAAAAGTAACACAGCATTTCAGAAAAAGAACATCATACCAACAGTAAAATATGGTGGTGGTAGTGTGATGGTCTGCTGCTTCAGGACCTGGAAGGCTTGCTGTGATAGATGGAACCATGAATTCTACTGTCTACCAAAAAATCCTGAAGGAGAATGTGCGGCCATCTGTTCGTCAACTCAAGCTGAAGCGATCTTGGGTGCTGCAGCAGGACAATGACCCAAAACACACCAGCAAATCCACCTCCGCGCTGTGGAGGAGTAGGAGCACCCAATCGCCGGGGCGGAATTTAGCTCGAATGGTGTAAAGCTGGTCCCAGTATTATCCTCCTTCATTTACCACTCACCATAACATCCTCTTTAGCGTCTGGTTAAATCTTTCTACCAGCCCATCTGTTTGGTATACTGAAGTGCGCAGCTGCTTAATCTGCAACAACTGGGACACGTCGGCCATCAGTTTGGACATAAACAGTGTGCCTTGGTCTGTCAGTATTTCCTTCGGCAGACCCACACGGCTGAACAATAGCACCAGTTCCTTAGGTATATTGCATGATGTTGTTTTCCGTAGTGGAACCGCTTCAGGATAGCGTGTGGCATAGTCGACAATCACAAGGATGTGTTCGTGTCCTTTTAAAAATTTCAAGAGTGGCCCGACGAGATCCATCCCGATGCTCTCGAAGGAAGGGACGATGATGGGGAGCGGGATTATTGGGGTGGGAGCCGTTTTTTGTGGCGCAGTTTACTGACATTCTGCGCTTACAGAAATTCCTTACTTTGGCGTCTAATCCCGGCCAGTGAAACCTGTCCCTGATCTTTTTTATTGTATTTTCTTCTCCCAGGTGTCCGCTAAGTGGGTGTGTGTAAGCGAGGTGCATAACAGTGTCTACCTTTCCCTATGGAATAATCAGTAGGTCCCGCAGGTTCTCCTCGACGCTCGGTATGGTAGTACAGAAGTCCATTTTTTATTGGGAAGTATGAATGCTGGTTCCTTTGTTCTCTTGCTTGCTCTTCGCTTTCGATTTCTCGTACCTGGGTCCAGCAATGTTTAAGGCATGAATCCTTGCACTGCAACTGTGCAAAACTCCTATCTTTCTGAACCTGCTGAGACAGGTGGAGGAAGGGATTAGTACAGGGAATTTCCTCACCTTCTGCTTCAGCGTCAGCTTCTTCCTCTGAGGTGTGCACAAGCCAGGCGGGCTAGGGTTTTCCTGGTTTCGGCGTGCGCCGGTGTCTCAAATCTTTTCTCTTTTTCCGCTCGCTCTTCTTTGCCAGGAGTGTGCCAGGCCAATCTCCCCCCAGGAGGAGAGGAACTGGAAAATTAGGCATGATCCCGGCTACCACGCTGTGTTTCCCCCTTTGTCTTCTACTGTGAACCTTGCTGCTAGAACTTCCTGCCGGACTCTGTGCACACAGGTAATTGGCAGGGGCTCGCACAGTCGCGCTCCAACGAGAATGACTGAGGGGCGGGCTAAAGTTACGGCGCTCCCTGTGTCTATGAGAGCCGGTAACGGAGCCCTGCCGATTCGAACCCAGTGGGTTGGGCGAAAAGGTAATTCACTTTTTGCTCACTTTCAGCCCAGAGGCCTGCGGAGAAGTCTGGATGGGAAAGCTCGAGTTCTGTGGGCATAGGCTCGTCCTGGGGAGTATCTGAGCGAGGTGTTCTTGGGAAGGATTCTCAGCGGTGTGGTGGCATGTATCGCTGTGAACTTCTGTCCGGAAAGCATTTCATTTCTGAGTAAAGAGAGGGTAGCTAGTGCACATTCCAGCACCTCGATCATGTTGCGGAGAGATGACAGGGTGCGCATGCCCACCGCTTTTCTTTCTTCTCTCGGCAGGGCGCACATGACTCTTGTCCATTACTACTTGTTCAGTGACTTCTCTAGCCAACAGTAATTCTGGCTGTAACCACTGGGTGGCAATCTTGGATAGTCAATCTAGTTGTGTGCGCGGGAAAATCTGTAAGTCATACCCAGCAGGGAAACTCCAGCACAGCCTGGGTACTGGATAGTTCACTGCGGGCTAAGATCTCAGTCTTCAGGACCTCGTAGTCTTCTGCCTCATCCACTTGGAGGGCAAAATACGCTTTCTGTGCTGCCCCATTCGCTCTTTGGCCATCCCTCCATTTCAGCTGTCCTCTCAAAGGTGTGTAAGTATGTTTCTACATCATCATGGGGAATCAGTTTGGAGAGTAGATGTTGTGCATCCTTCCGAGGGTCAGGGAGGGGTACGTCTCGTCCAGCACGCTGCTGGATCCTGATAAGCTCCGCCGTCGCAGTTTGCAGGCTGCAGCAGCATTTGTTGTTGGATGCTTGTTTTCAGCAGGTGCCTGAGACAACATTCAGGTGATGATGGTGCCCCAGGGTCGGTGTTTTGTGCCCGCATTCTCCACCAATGTAAAGCTCCGTAGTGGGCACAGAAATCACGGACACGAGGCGGAGTTGCAGTAAACTTAGGTGCACTTTATTTATGGTGCTTAGTGTAAAGCAAGAAAACAAGTATATAGTTAACCTTTAGAAGAATTACGAGCAGCGGTCTTGATCACCGGCCCTCAGCAGTTTGTAGGAAGGTGAACAGATTGGGCAAATACCGGGACGCTTTCGGAGCTTGCCCCAGGCAGTGCGGGAGAATTTACAGGTTGCACAATCAGGTTGACTCTGCTTTGGCGATGTGCGAGGACCTGGGCTCTTGCTGGTATCAGAGTCTGTAGGCACAAGAGCACAATATGAAAGACATGCTTTGTTCATACTACTCACCAGCCAACGCCGCCAGGATCCTTTTATAATGAACCATCAACAGGTGAATGGCAGGTGATTCGTTGTAGCCAAAGCCGGTGATTTGTGGCGCCCCGCCCCTTTTTCTGTTTTAGCGCAGCTGCTTCGTTCATAGGAAGTGTCATGGATGTGTGGTTTTCTGGATAAGTGAGTTGCTGTTTTTATGTGAGGTGCACTGGCTATAAGCCCGTTGTCACAATGAGCCAGAAGAATGTTGCATCGTCATCCTGGAATGTGCCAATGCCAACAGACAGAAAAACAAAATCCATTGATGGAATAACCTGGTCCTTCAGTACATTTAAGTAATCTACTCATTGCATTTTATTGTCATATAAGGTTGCTGAGCAACTCTAGGAACCCAACTAAAGCAACCCCAGTTTATAGAACTGGCTCCAGAGGCTTATACAGTGGGCACTACGCATGATGGTTCCATTTCTCTGGAATAATAAAATAAATCTGGACTCATCACACCACATGATAATTTTCCATTGCTCTGATTCCAATCTTTATGCACGCTAGCAAACTGAATCTTTTTTTTCTCTATTCAGTCCACTAACAAGTGTTTTTCTTATGGTCACACATGTGTTTTGTCTAAATTCTCTGAGTTTACTATTAAACATAGCTTTCTACTGTATACATTTTCATAATGCAACTTCAACAAGCATTTAAGTTCTCTCTGATCACGATTCATGTTTTTTTTTTTCTTCTGCAAAGCTAAAGCTTCACCACTATCCTTCCAGGTTTTAATAGGAAAATAAATATAATTATAAATCTTAACTAAATTCCAGAAAATTTTTGCAATTTCTGTACCTTTGTTGTTTTCTATTTCTCATATAGGGGTGCCTGAAACATACTTCCAACATGGTTGTATAAGAAATGAAAAACTGCTTAGTGCATTAGTAAGGGTTCTAAGAAGATTTGATGACAAATGAACATATTAATTACTATACTAATTATCTAATTAAAGGGTATATTTTGGGGGGTATACATACTGTACATGCAAACATTCCAACAATGCTTTAAAAACTAGCTTTAAAACACAGACTGCTTTCTCTTTCAAACTGTAGGTGTAACAACAATGTGTATGGTTAAATAGGGCAGGTACACATCTGGAGAAATAATCTAGCACAGAGGTTTTACCCCAACCAGAAACATGACCACAAAACCATCCACTCAGACCTCATTAGCAATTAGATCCCTGTGCTTTCTCTTTCTCTCTCTCTCTCTCTCTCTCTCTCTCTCTCTCATCTGCCAAGTCTATAATATGCCGAAATGTGTTTGTGCTTGAAAACTACAAATTCCCTCCCACAAATTTTCTCCTTTATTGGTTCTCCTGTGGCTGCCATGAGAAATGAGATTCCACTTTGGGAATTCTGCCTTCCAGTAAAAAAAAAAAAACTATCTGCATATTTTAGATGCCAGTTCTAAAATAATTTAAATTTAATTTAAAAGGAATGCTGTTCTCATAACACATGTGCATGTACATCACGAGGATATGATGTTTATATGAATAAATTTAGGTGCTATTCAAAAAAAAAAAAAAACTATTTTTAATTTTACTAACTAATACTAATATTGATATATAGTGCTTTTAGAAAGTATTAACATCCCTTAACTTTTATTTTATTGTTTTTATATTACCTAATAAAATATTACTAAAGCTAGACTAAACTAAAATGTTTCATTTTCAAGGTCTTTCCAACATAATTGTGTTATCATCTGTCACGATCTGGGTGTATTGGCAGGTGTTGAACGCCGTGGGCGGAAGGAGCAGGCATAGAGGCAGAGGGGTGGTGTAATCAAAAAAAGAGTCTTTTTAATAATAATTAAACAAAATATAAATAAAGATACAAACAAAGAAACAAACAAACTTAAACGATACTTAACTTTGTGCTGACAGGGGCTCTCTGGTAAGACACAGACAGGGCGAGACACATCACACGCCCTGCGGCGAGACACATCACACGCCCTGCGGCGAGACACATCACACGCCCTGCGGCGAGACACATCACACGCCCTGCGGCGAGACACATCACACGCCCTGCGGCGAGACACATCACACGCCCTGCGGCGAGACACATCACACGCCCTGCGGCGAGACACATCACACGCCCTGCGGCGAGACACATCACACGCCCTGCGGCGAGACACATCACACGCCCTGCGGCGAGACACATCACACGCCCTGCGGCGAGACACATCACACGCCCTGCGGCGAGACACATCACACGCCCTGCGGCGAGACACATCACACGCCCTGCGGCGAGACACATCACACGCCCTGCGGCGAGACACATCACACGCCCTGCGGCGAGACACATAACACGGGGACAAACACAACAGGACATAAACGAGGTGTGGAGCTGAAACGAGACACTAGGGAGAACGGGAGACACTGGAGACACTGGAGACACTGGAGACACGTAACGACGAGACGAGAGACCAAGAGAGGGACAGGACAAGGGCTAAAGACATGGCAATCAGCTAGGCATGGCTTCTAGCTAAACATGGTTAAGCACTGCTTAACCATGGCAGTTAGCTACACATACACCTAGCTAAGCATGTCTTCAGCCCCAACATGCACTAAGCTATACTTACCTAATAGCTAAAACACACTAGGGAATAGGGGCTCAGAAACACAGACAAGGATACCCAGTGGCTAGGCGAGGCAGCCCTCCAAGACTAAGGGAGGCAGCACTCACAAGCTAGTCGTTACTCCCAAGCCAGGAGGGACAGCACTCTAAACCTAGGCACACTGGAACACTAGGGGTAGAGGAAACACAGGACAGCTAGAGACACAAAGGGGTTAAGGCTAGAAGCATGCTAGTTACTGTAACACAATATAGATCTTAGCTAAGCACGCTCCTAGCCCCACACACACCTAACTACTTACCTGCTCTAGCTAACCACAAGAACACAGGAGGACAGGACTGAATCAGCTCCACTAACACAGACACACAAAACATACACAGAGACATTGCCGGTAAGAGAGCCCAAGTCAACACAACTAAAATCAAAGTACAAACTAAACATAAAACTAAACAGAACAAAAGCCCACACATGTGACAGTGGTAATACCCAAAAATGCTCGACCCAGTTTCCCAGTCTAAACAGCTATTTATAGATTGGTTGATGGCTACCTCGGTTCAGGTGTGCACTGCATCACCTGACCGAGGTGCCTGCTGGGAAACTGAGTCGGCCAACAAAAACTACAAACTAAAAACAGTGACCTCTAGTGGAGGACCCTTACATCATCAAGCTAGTAAGTCTAATAACAATTTCTTGGACATCATAACAACATGAAATGAAAACATTGGAACAGTATGGAAATTGTTAATAAAAATCCACAATGAGTCAAAAGTCAAATAGTCAATTTATTGTCAATTTAACCAGATCTGGTTCAGTATATAGTACATTACATTTTGAAACAGTGTTCCTCCAGGACCAAGGTGCTATTTACATACAACATGAATTAACCGAACTAACTTGCTAATTAAGAGACCTAATTAGCTGACTATCTAAGACAACCTAAACTGGCAACATAAATTAAAAAAAAAAAATCTAAGTACTATACAAAAAGACAGCATACTGAAAACGTGTTTTGTTTCACCTTATACTATATTAAAACCTTTACCTACTATACAAAAACACATTATTTAATGATTTACCATGTAAATAAATGTTTTTGTTTGCTGTAATGTACTTCAAAAATGGTGGGACAGGCCAGTTTAAGACAAATAATAATAACAATGTGCAAGTAGAAATTACAAGGTCATGAGAAACAAGCACTGTTAAAAAGGTGAACCAATTAAGTTAGAGTATACACAGAGTTTTAAAGAATGGCCTAGTCTCTCTAGAGCAAGGAAAAGGAAGGCTCACCGATGCACCAGCAAACGATCCAATATTTTTAATATAACATTCCCCAATGTTATTACACAAGATGATTTAAAAATTCAAGAAATTAAAATCACAATGGGTAAAGGTTTAATTAAAAACACTTGGTGATTAAAAACACTTGCTGAATGTGTGTGATCTCTTATCCCTCACATATTACTGCCCTAAAAAACCTTTGCTTGGGAACACTTTGGTAACCTTTGGCCATTAACACCATTTGTCACTGCATTCACACACAAAACTTAAGGCTTAAAAAAGCATTCATAGGTACAGTTCAGAGGTGTCAAAGACTCTGGGCTCTGTCTCATTTAAGATGTACAGTGACACCAAGTGACAGTGAAAATTTGTTCTGTAATCCAAAGAGTCAACATTTCGTATTGTTTTTGGAAACAACAGCTGTCTGTTGTTCTCTGGATCAAAAAGGCAAAGTACAATCCAAGCTGATATAAGCATCAGGTCCAAAAGCAAGCATCAGTCATGGTATGGGTGTGTACCAGTGCCTAAATTGCATGTCTGTGAGGGCACTATTAATGCAGAAAAATATGCATCTTTTTCAGAGACATCCATTTATTTTGCAGCACGACAATGCCAAACCACATTCTGCTCGAATGACTCGTACATGGCTGGTAAAGAGAGTATAAGGCTAGACTGCTCTGCCATTTCCAATTGAAAATGTGCTGTGTATTATGAAGTGCAAATTGAGGAACAAAGACCCCGTACGATTGTGCAACTTAGGAATGGGTGGAAACTCCCATTAGCTAAACTTGTAATGTTACATATTGGCAATGTCAACTTTCTAAACTTTTTTGAAAAATGCTTGAGCCATGAGGTTTTAAAAAAGTGCATACTGTAATTAGTTATTTGAAAAATAGTAAAAAAAAAAAAAAAAAGGTGATGTCACTCAATGTGATGTCAAAAAGGCTTCCAAAAAGGCCCAGATCAGTGTTGCAAACTCCCCAGTAAGTAAAATAGCTATAGGCTGTCCTAAAAGTAGCTAGAAGTCATTAAATGACATCATGGCCTAAATTCCATAATTGTCAATTTGCTTGCAATTTATAATGGGCACTGTAGGAGAAAGGACAGCTAAAAAGAGAGTAAAAGACAGTGTAAATATGTTAAGTGTAAATGAGCTATTTTTAGTTGACTTAAGGTTTTTTTTTTTTTTCTTCATCTTAATGATTTGGTTAGGCTCACATTACAATCATTAATTTTGTATTGTTAAATGTTAGAATATTAAATTAAATCAAAAGACTGCTATGTGGGTCTAAATTTCTACACCAATGATTTACAGTTAAACCTTGGATTGCAAGCATAATTTGTTTCAGACGCGTGCTTGTATATCAAAGCGATATGGATATACAATTTTCCTATAAGCAGTTATGGAAACTTAGATGATTTGTTCCACAAGCCAAAAA
The DNA here is from genome assembly GCF_024256425.1 of Clarias gariepinus. NCBI lineage: Eukaryota > Metazoa > Chordata > Actinopteri > Siluriformes > Clariidae > Clarias > Clarias gariepinus. Next base: position 12,731,235 of record NC_071106.1, on the reverse strand, counting down.
TATTTATATAAAAATAATTAACACAAGATATGAAGTAAAATAAAACACTGCACTTTACCATTGAAAAGAATTGTGGCACACACACGGGCGCATTTGCCCACACATTTTCTTCCCAGAGTCTGTTGTTGGAGTACAATTACTTAGGAACTGTTACTACATTTGAACACTGCCCCAGATGCTGGAAAAAGGCACTATGATGGCATCCAGCTCAATGAACTCGGAATGTGTACCAGGTTGCAGCAAAATCTCGTCTTAGGCTATACACGGGGCCCAGACTCTCAGGAATCCTAATGGCAGCAGATTCCAAAGACAGCTACCCTTTAAAAAAATAATAAAATTCTGCCCACAATCCACAATCTTGTCCTTTCAGCCACGTCACAACACTCATGACCATAGGTAAGGGAGGAACAAAGATCGAGAGCCTTGCCTTTTTGTCTCAACTCTCTGTTTGTCACTAAGGTGTGGTAAAGCAATTGAAATACTGCTCCCCTACTCCAATTCTCCAGTCAACACCATGCTCCAATGCCCCCTCACTTAAAAACAAGACCTTGAGTGCTTGAACTTCTTTACTTGGGGTAATGACTTGCTTCCCATTTTTAGACACAAGTCAGATTGTCTGTCAAGAACCTGAATAGATTGAATGGCTCCTCACCCCATACTTTCGCAGTACCTCCTACAGAAAATCCCGATCATATGCCTTCTCCAAATCTACATGCAGACTGGATGGGCATATTCCCAAACCCCCTACAGGACTCCTGCAAGAGTAAAAAGCTTCTCCATCATTTCACAACCAGGAAAGTGACGGTATTCACACACAAAACTTCTCCATGTTCCTCTTCAATCTAAGGTTCGACAACTGACTTAACCTCCCATTCCAGAAACTTTTTTTTCAAGGGAGGCTGGGTAGTGTGATGCACCTGTAGTTAACACAAACCCTCGGGTTCTCTATTTTTGATGAATGGAACCACCAGCCCAGTCTGACACTCCTTAGGCACCACCCCCGACTTTTATGCAATGTTGAAGAAAAGTGTTATTCAAGACAGCCTCTCAACAACCTTCAGCATTTCCGGGCTACGACACCATGAAGTTGTTGGACTACCTCAGTATCCTATGTGATCCTTTCAGCATCCAATTACCTCCTCAGTCGAGATCAACAGGGTCCCATCCCTGCTGTACACAGCTTGGGTAGTTGTCTCTTTCCCCCTCGTGAGGTGCCCGACGATTTTCCGAAAGTCATTCTCCATGTCCTTTCTGAGCTTCTCCCACACCCGCTGCTTTGCCTCTGCTACCTCACTGCACTCCACAGGGATGCCAGAAAAGCTCTGTTCGATGTGGGGGTTGAAGACCTTTAGCACAAGGGCTTCCCCAGACATTTCCAGTTTACCCACAGTACTTGTTTGGGCTTACCAGGTCTGTCCAGGGGCCTCTTCTGCCACCCAACTGAACTCCAGATGGTGATCAGTTGACAGGTCTGCCCTTTTCTTTACCCTAATGTCCTCAGGTCAAATGATATGATCACAAAATCAATCAATGACCTTCGGCCTAGAGTGCTCTGGTAACAAGTACATTTACTGTATGAGCATCCGTATGCTCCAACATGGTGTTGATTATAGACAATCCATGACTAGCACAAAAATTAAATAACAAAACACTGCTCGGGTTTAGACCAGGGGACCATTTCTCCCACTCACGCCCCTCCAGGTATCTCTGTCATTGCTCACATGTGCGTTGAAGTCCCCCAGCAGGACTATGGAGTCTATTGGGTCATGGTGCGGGACATCATTCAGGGTCTTCACACAGGCTAAACATTCTTAACTGTTTTTCAGTGCATAAACACAGACAAGTCAGAGTTTTTCCCCTTCCTATGACCCTCAGGCATAGAGAGGCAACCCTCTTGTACACTGAGGTAAACTCCAACATAGTCGCAGTCAGCTGGAGATTCGTGATTATCCCCACACCTGCTTAGCGCTTTTTTATTTTCTTTTTCACAAAATTTGTGCATTTAATCTATTTAATTAAATTTTTTCAGGACATTAAATACCTAACACTAATACATTTATTTACAAAGGCTTATTAAAATACACTAAAACAAAAGGTTCACAGGAAAAAAATAAACACAGTACTCAGGAAAAAAATACTTTGGCCTTTAAATAAACAGAGCAATAATACTTAACCTAATTAATATTTAAAGTCATATTATACAGAATGATAAATACACAGGATAGTGAATATTTAGAAAAATATCTAATCAGGACAATAAATACTTGAGTGTGGAAAATTGCCTCAGTATAATAACAACAACACATTGTACTCAATATAAGCCATCACATATGCTAATGATTCATCGTTGATATTTAGTCTGAAGATAATTGTTGGAGTTTCTAGATAGCTTATATGCACACTAGTCATCCCTGATGTTTGTTTTGAAAAGATCTATTATAAAAGTGAATCAGTCCTAATTGTACTAAAAGTGGCGTGTGCGTGTGTGCGTGACTAAAACTTTCACAGATGTCCCTAGTCCTGCCTCATCAAAAGTTAATCACACAAACATGGGGCTGTTAGAGATATGCTTCCCCCAGGGCCAACACTGTTCAGAAGCTTGTGTGTGTCTGTGTAGAGTGAGCCAAGAACAAATACACTCTGTGTATTTGACTGCTGTGGTGTGTAGGGCCACACACAGTACAGAGCCAGCCAGCTGTGAGCAAACACCCGCAGGCATAAGTTTGTCACCCAATTTAGGCCAGATCTAAAACTCAGGTGCATGCTGTCCTATAACGCACCTCATGAACCCGGACACTATGAACGCCCTACCTGGGATTATTATTAAGGATTTAACAGGGGGATTTTTATACACAGCTTATACGCAGTTGACAACAGACAGCTGGTTACAGGGTTTATTTAGAAATCTATGAAATGGTGAAAATGTTTCTTGTAATTGTTTGTATACTCTACACACAAGTACAGTATAATTCAGCACAAACTGCCTAAACTCCACACAGTGAATGAAACGCTGCATGGTAATAGGACAATTACTGTACGAATGCTGCAGGCTTAGGGATTCTGAGGTTTGGTTTCTATTGGGAATTCATCTGGGTCATGTGAAATCTATGGTGTAGGAGTCTTGAGAAATCCTTCACCACAGACAATCCAGGCAGAAGCTGGGAAATTCACCCTACTCCCAGTGATCAGCCACAGTAGGATTAATTCTTCTTAGAATTTATACTATTCTCACTTCCATCATTAAGTGCGATTTCTATCCTTACTGTAAAAACTGAGCTCTGTCTGATGAGCTATCAGTTGCCAAAACACAGACTGGATGAGCTGTTAAATGATGGTGAATGGAAAGATTTTCCTGCTTCTACACTGCGGATGTTTTTATTTTCAAAACAAATTACAGGATTGTAGCTTAAAAACAATAAAAAAAAGTTTTACTCATGAGGTAGAATAAACAAAAATCATCAATGATGATGTTTTGACCAGTTTGGACTGGTTTTGCTAGCAAGTAGCTGATGAGATCAGCCTGGATTTCTCAGCAGTAATGAACCATACAGTTTTTACATGCAAAAGTTAATCACTCACTTAAACAGAATATTACTCATGTGGCAACCTTTCTATGAATTACAAGAACAACAGTTCTTTTTTTTTTTTGGAAAGAAAAAAAAAACATCCAACCCACTTGACTGCTATGGTATGAGTGAGAAGTATAAGGCATGACATGAGGTTATAATCTTCTGATTGTATGCCTTTACCGAGTGCACATAACCTCAAAAGTTTAATTTGTAAACCATTAAAGTTTCTTAGATTACTGATTAAAATCCGAAAAATAACTAGTAATTTGGTTCTGTCCTTTTAGCAACTGAACTTCCATAGTAAACATTGGTAGTGCTCACATTTTCTTCTTCAGACAAACTTTTTTCTGGATGCCCCAACCAATTGGAAAAGGGATTCATCAGAGAAAATGCCTTTACCTTAGTCCTCCGTAGTCTAATTCCTGTACCTTTTTTAGAATATCAGTCTATCCTCGTCTATGTTTTGCCTGGAGAAAATTTGCTTGATTGCTGACCTTCTTGAAATTCATGGAGGTGAGCATTACCATCAGTCCTGTTTCATTCCAACAGTAAAGGATCCTGAGACCATTCGTGTGTGGAGTTGCTTCTCAGCCGAGGGAGTGGGCTCACTAGGGTTAACTAGTGTTTTGCCTAAGAACACATGAATAAAGAATGGTACAAAAACATCCTTAGAGAGCAACTTCTCCCAACCATCCAAGAACAGTTTGGTAAAGAACAATGTCTTTTCCAGGATGGTGGAGCACCTTGCCATAAGGTAAAAGTGATAACCAAGTGGCTCAGGGAACAAAACATCGTACATTTTGGATCCACGGCAAGGAAACTCCCCAGACCTTAATCCCATTGAGAATTTGTGGCCAATCCCCAAGTGGCGGGTAGGCAAATAAAAACCCACAAATTCTGACAAATCCCAAGATTTGATTATGCAAGAATCGGCTGCTATCAGTCAGGATGTGGCCCAATAGTTAATTGATAACATGCCAGGGCAAACTGCAGCTAGCTTTAAAAAGAAGGGTCAACACTGCAAATATTGAATCTTTTTATAAACTTAATTTAATTGTCAATAAAAGCATTTGACACTTATGAAATGCCTGCAATTATACTTTAGTATACTACAGTAAAATCTACGAAAAAGATCTAAAAACACTGAAACAGCAGAATACATTAATATTTGTGTAATTCTCAAAACTTGGCCGAGGCTGTAAATAATTTGAGGGTCTTTATCATTTTCAGTTGAATGGACAATTAAACATGGCTGTATCTTAATAATACAGTTGCAGTTTTTCTCATTTGCTAAGACATGCTCAGTGAAACTGGGATTCACTTGATCTTTATCTTCACATTCTTAGCACAGGAGCACCTTGCCTTGTCAAATGCCTTAACACTTTTTCATTTATTTCACAAATTTTTCACACCCTTTCTCAAAACAGTCATCACAGATCTCATTGAAAGATCCCAAACTCCATTGGATTCACCGTGTTAAACAAAAGAAAAACATCTATTAACAGCTTATAGAAAGTACTTGCATAATTGCACAACTTTTCAATCAGCAATCAATCCTCATCCCTCTACAAAAGATGCCACCTCTGGTCCAGCCCATTCTGAGTCGGAGCACTGTGGCATCTATTGTCAGGCTTTTTCGGGATGAGAACAGGTAATTCACAGTGTTACTGTAATGTATACCACTGTGTATTTCAGCTTTACTTCATTGCCCTGTTAGCAGAACAAACTGTGTCTACAGTAATGCAGATGTTTTATCAATCCTATTTATGTGACTGTCATACAGTAATGTCAATTTTGACATGCTTTTTGCTTACAGTTTTTCTCAGTTGCTTTGGTGCTTTTCTCAGATCAGAATGAAAAGTCTCAAAACCATTAGTGCCACCTCTACAACATTTTTGCACATCATAGTAGCAATTTCACCTTCCTCTAAACAAATTGCAAATGCCCTTGGACATGTACTGTATCAGTTGCTTTCATACAATTCTCTGCCATTTTATAACATTATCATTTGCTTATGTCATGTCAGTCACTATTACTTAGTTACTATACTTTTGGATGCTGAATAGTCGTTTCCAATAAAACTAATAGTCTTCATTTCATTGCTTGAGTCATTACATACAAAATTGTTGAATTAGTTTATTGTTAATTAGTTAATTGTCAAATTCTGTCCACCAAATTTTATACCTTTCTTTATTTTTTTTCCTGTAAATATCTTCTAAAATGAACAATTTCTCAGGTGAACTGCAGCTTTCACTGACAAGGAGGTGTGTGAAGTATTAGTTGTAACCAATGTTCACAGTCTTCACAGTTTTAAGACACTCTTTACAGGGACATAGTTCCTGAGAATGAGAGGAGTGAAGGCCAACTATGTTGTTGTGTGGGATAATGTCATTGCAAGGGATGATATCCATTGTGATGTAGATGAAAATATGTGGCCAGACAGACAGGAACGTCTGGATGTGCCAGAATGATTTACGTATGTACAATAACAATATGTACTGTTATATTGTTTACATTTGTGCACAGCTCTACCAAAAGGGTGTTTCTAATATTTATTATACATAAGTGACTGTAGAGTATTTTTCTTTTGCACAATGTTGTAGAATTACAAACATACGTATTCAGTGTCTTGTACTCACTTACTTCCCTAACTACAGGAATGTCTAACTGTACTGTAGATTTTACTGTAAATGGCTGTACAAAAAGTGTATAGTGCTGTCCTGAGCATTTTCAGGTAGTGTCACCGAGTTCTGACCTTTTTTTGCATTGGAAAACACTGAGAGAATACTGTAAACTGTCATAATGAAAACATGACAAAGCCATTTGACTATCTTGTTCATAAAGATGGTGTCAAGACTTCTCATTTTGATGACACTGGCAGTTTCATTGACATGAATACTTGCTTTTGAGGAATGGATTATCGATTTCGCGCTAGTGACCTGCTTTTGCAGGTTATCCACTAGGTTTTGCAGTTTGCACCAATTGTTTTGAAAAATACACTAACTGCTGTGCAAATGTTAATAGTGATGTAAAAAAAACACCAAAGCGACTGAGAAAAACTGTAATCCACACATTACCACACACTGGTGACAGAGGAAAGATATTTGGTACTGAACAGGAGTCTGCCATTGTAGATATGTTAGTGGCAAACAATCTGCATCAGACTGCATAAAATCCAGGCAGCAGTAATTGCAGATCAGGGAGTATTTACTGTAGAAAGATAAACAGTGTGAGTTTGGCAACTATAGATCGAGTCCTTAAGCGAAACTGTCAGAATAAAGCAGCTGTACAGAGTTCCATTTCAAAGAAACTCTGACATCGTAAAGAAGGTACGATTCCAGTATGGTATTCCAGCAGGTACAGATTTTTTATTGCTTCATAGTTACATGCAACTGGAATAATTTGCTTCATGAATTTGCTCTTTTTCTTAGAGAATGATGGAGTTTGAAGCAGAAGCGGCACACCACAAATTCATTTTTGTGGATGAAGCCCGCTTCAACCTCTGTAAAGTGAGGAGACGTGGGAGGAACATCATTGGGCAGAAGGCCGTTGTCACAGTGCCAGGTCAGAGGGTTGCCAATATCATCTTGTGTGCTGCCATCTCCAATGATGGGGTGCTTTGCCACATACCAACTATTGGCCCATACAATACAAAACGCATCATCACATTTCTTGATGCATTAAAAGAAATATTGATTCCACCTGAAGAGAGAGGGCTGTTGAGTCCTGGCATGACTCTGTATGTCATAATTTGGGACAATGTGGCTTTCCACCACTCTCGCCTTGTGAATGAATGGTTTGCAGCACAGCCTCGTATTATGATGCAATTCCTCCCTGCATACTCGCCCTTTTTGAACCCAATCGAGGAGTTCTTCTCTGCTTAAGGGTGGAAGGTGTATGATCACCGGCCATATGAGCCGATCCCCCTCCTGAAGGCAATGAATGCTGGTTGTCTGGCAATAGGTGCAGAGGACTGCCAGGGATGGATACGCCATCCGAGGTATTTCCCTCGGTGCATTGCAAGGGAAAACATTCAATGCGATGTTGATGAGAACCTGTGGCATAATCGGCAAGAACGAATGGACTAAATGTGAAAAAAAAAAAAATATATATATATATATATATATATATATATATATATATATATATATAAGGTATTTCCACCTATAAGTTTCCTTTGGTAGTTTTTTTTTTTTTTTTTTTTTTTTTGCAGTATCCATTTGAGTTTGTAAAATATTATATTGCTGATGGCTGGATTTTGTTATCCATTGTGTAATGATTGATTGAAAGAATAAATTAATTTGACCACAAGTTGTGGTGTTTGATTCAAATATTTACTTATGTTGCATGTTTAATGTTTTGTGAGTGTTAGAGCATTTTGCTAAAAAAATGAGTCATTTTGGCCATTGACTTTCAGTTCTATTGTGTGTTAACTGTTGTGAAAATGTGATGTCAGAGTGGGCAAATGCGTAACCAAGAAAAACTGTATTGAAAAACAACTGCAATGTGCAAAAGCATTAAGGTATTACTCAGTATGTGTTAACCACATATACATATATCTGTGTTGTCATAGGGAAGTAGAAGCAATATTTATATTCATAAATATTGTTTAAGATTTAGTTGAAAGATTTCTGCCCTTTTCCATGCTTTCTAGAATTTGGGTCTTCAGGTAAGTGTTAGTGGGGGACGAGTGTCAGACAGCTCCTTAGAGCCCAGCAGACGACGACCAGCCGATCCACACACTCCCACACAGGAAGTGTGTGTTTATTTAGCGGCTACTCTGTTTACTGTGAAGAAAGATTCTCTGCAGGAATGCGTACTCACAGCTGCGTGCATCAGTTTGCAGTCACACATCATTTTACACATCACTGAAAGGAAACATTTCTAGAAAGAAGTAAGGTGTCTATCTACGCTCTTGTTTAAGAATAGTTTGTTCACTACAAATTTTACACTTTTAGGTTTTCGGAGCATGTTTTGTACAGACTCAAAGCAGCACTACCACTATCACTACCAAGACACCGCCAAGTTCTTAAAACCGAACATATTTTCTCCAAGCTTGCTCTTAAGCAAAATGTTCTCACATAAGCCTTTAGTGTCATGTTAAAAATGTTGCACGTTTAGGCCATGTGCTTATGTTATTTTCTCATACATAAAATATTTTTTTGGTTTTAAGAATAAATAAACAAACAGATTAATTAATAAAGCATACTATGGGCATATTGCGCATATTGTTTGCATGAAAAAAATATTGTTACATATGAAATGCATGTGAATTCAATTACAACCATTTTACTGAACTGAAAACATTAAACTCCCTGAGCAGCTTGTTGTAAGAGTCAATGTGTAAAGCATATACTGTAGAATGCCATATAAAGGCTGCATTGCTACCACGTGTCAAGGTATTAATTTAAAGCAAGTCCTTTTTTAACAGAGTGGCTATAATTGTTATCACATGTCATTGAGGGAAACAGGCAGTTAGTGTGTGTTTGTGTGAGTCTGTGTTGGAAAGGTCAGCCTAAGGTAATTTGTTGCAGAAAAAGTCTAACACCAGACACAAGTGCCACATCTACATAACAAAGTTCTTACAAAGCTGTGCTAAAACAATTACCACCCTCAGGGACCCTCAGACTCCAGTTTTAGCACTTTTAAGCAGATGAACTTTATGTTTCACTGTTCTTTCTCCTTCTTTTTGTCTCATCATCCAACCTCCTCCTCCTATAATTACCTCCTTACTAATATTTCTCTGACATCTCAGTCTTTTTAACATCATTGTGAAATGTGCATATTTTTAAGCTTTGTTTGCATGCATGGAAAGATTATCTGTGAGTTTTGACATTGTTGGGCAAATTTGGGTTCTCCCCATGATGATACAACACCCACCCCTAATCAATTCACTTTTACAATCAATTTATTTTTTAAGCATTCCATTATTGTATAAATAGTTACTAATGATTAATTCATTAAGAAAGAATTTAAGTGGTATGTAAAAATTCATTCTTTACCATTAGCAAAGATTTTACATGCTGACCAGGCGATTTATGCTACCGAAATAGATTGGCATTACCATAGAAAACCAACTAACCATTAAATATAGCCAGTTATAGTTATCAAACAATAAAAAATACTGCAACATGTTTTTTCAATTTAGTTAGAGTTCATGCCTTCTAGAGAGTCAGAGGAGACATCTCATTTTATGAATTTCTGCATACTTGAGCATATTGAAACGTTTTACGGAGGTATTGCTGGATGCATGCATCCTCCAATTTGATACTGTAGTACGCCTTAACCATTCTCAAGCGACACACAAATAGCTAAAGCTATAGCAATAACTATATTGTGAAACATAAAGGTCGAAGCACCTACTGTTATGTTGCCATGATTCTTGATGATTTTTTAACATTGATGACCTTGATTGGATGCTATATTGTGATAGACGTAGAGTATATAGTCATTGGCTAAATGATAGAAACTGAGGTGTGATTTGTGATTTGTGCACTTTAAAGTCTAAAAAAAAAAGGTAGTTAACACATTTTCTTGGAGATGGAATTGAGTCGGAAATGTTAATGTTTTTCTCACCACACGGAATAATGACTCATTTATTCATTACATGTTTGTGTTTTGTTGCACATGGTCCTAGTTAAAAGCATGAGGGGAAATTAATGTGCATATGTGTTCACGTTATACACTGAATAAAACAAATTAAAAGCATAGTCATTTTGCTATGTTGAAATCGCAGCTGTAACTGTTAAACAATAATGATGCAGCAGAAAGACCTCATAGCTTTTTTGGTTATTTAGCAAAATTCCAAATTTTTTACATGTAAAAGATAACAGACTTGATACATTCGTTCAGAACAACAAACTGATTGACAGATCACAAGATTATTGTTTATAGCAAAATGTCATTTTTGGTTACATCGCCATCGTCTCCCCAAACCATGTCATTTATTAATTCAGCAACAGGCTTTGTTTTGCTTCTCAGCAAACCACAAACTTGTCATTTAGATTTCGGCAACTTGTGAAGTCACACTGCACATCTGCTTGCAGTTATTAAGGCGTATAACAGTATGCAGACTCGACGCTCCTGACATAGCGTGGTTTGTGTTATACAGAACTATGCAGTGGTTTTTATAGGAAAGGGATAGTGGCATTCATTCTCTCATCATCTTTAGAGACAAAGAAAAATTTGAGATTTTTATAATTTTTTATCTGGCATCTAGAGTTTCGAATTTAAGGATTCTGAGTGAAACAATGTGCAAAATAACAAGGTCCTCACAGCCTCCATGTCTCTCTATCTGTCTCTCTGTCACTGATCACTCCCCTGAGGACACTAGCCCTGTCACTTAGGGGGTCGTAGTTTTTGCTCATGTCATCAGAGGATGCTGAGGCGTCATTGCCGCGTGTTCCGGATGACACTAAAATAAACACCCGAACTGCTAACAACAATTATGCAAACACTGATAAGGAACGGGAGATAAACGGATGCCTAACGACATGGAAAATGACACGGTATAAAAAAAAAACACTTGGATGTAAACCCATCAGCAGAATGTTTAGTAATATCTGTTCAAGTACAGCAAGTAAATAAATTCAGCGTGATTTCTAAATGACTACAGAATTCACCATTTTATTTAAAGGGAGTAGGGTTAAGCAAACAAGTGTATCAA